>NW_015652315.1:7870-13376 GCF_001515625.1 Sinocyclocheilus rhinocerous | reverse complement strand
TGAGAATAACTTTCATCTTTTCTTCAACTGAATACTGTTTCCGTGCTGTTTTGATGTATTTTAAAGAGTTGGCAGTCAAAATTAAAACTGCTGGATGATAGATATTCTTCATTCTTTATGACAAACACTATAATGTGAATTACAGAATGTACAACGTTTTTTAAAATGTATCAATTGCGGTGTACAGTGTTTATTATGATGGGGTAGAATCCACAGCTCAGTACTCACTACTCAATACTCATGAGTACTTTTAAATGGGCTACTCTTTTACTCTTACTCAAGTAGTTTTTTGGACAAGTACTTTTACTCTACTCGCACTACATTTTTTGGAAGGTAATGGTACTTTTACTTGAGTATATTTTTTCAGTACTCTTTCCACCACTGGTCTCTGGCAAAAGCTGATGGTTGCATGTGTTGCTGATTTCCAGATAGCTTTGGCGATTGTAGTTGTGTTTTAGAGTGGTTACCTGTTGATTTACATGGAGAGGAGGGGATTTTTATTGCTGCCAGCCAAAATGTTTTGGCTTCAAACAACAACAGACTTTCTGACACCAGAATGCACATTTCAAAGTAGAATAACTGGCTGTAGCATTGTTTTTCAATTAAACAAGTATGTGAACTTAGCATGTTTTCTAAATTTCTGCAAACATATTATGATATTTTTAAGTTTTAGTACAGTCCAAAAAAAAAATGTGTAGCACCTTTAAACAGCCATTCAGACTTTAGTATTCAGACTTTGGAATTCATCTCAGCACCAAGTATTTAGATACATTACAGGCTATTTATTTTCAAGCTCAAGCATGGCCAAGATATTGATTTAAATTGTTCTGATTCTTTATTATTTTTCAGTAACGCTTTACAAGGCTCCATTAGTAAACATGTGTTAATTCATAAGTGACAATGAACTGACAATGAAAAATTAATAAGCATTTATTAATCTAATGTTAATTAAAAAATTTCTAATACGTTATTAAAATCAAAAGTTGTAACTGTATTATTTAATTAACCTAAACTAACAAAGATCAGCTGTGTTTTATAACTAATGTTAACACAGAAAAAAAATTTAACAAATGTGGCTATATTGCTGTTGCTAGAGTATATGGACGATAGAGTTTGTTCTGGGTGATTACAGACATTTCCACCTCTGTTAATATCAGAAAATCAAACATTGTTTTCAAAACTGATCCAGTTTCAGTGTTTTGATATTATTGTATTTCTTTCTAATGTTCTGAAATTCAAAAGTTTTTGTTGCTCTTAAACTTGCACTAAACGTGATTATACCATCTAAGTAGCCTATGTAATTTTAATAGAACCGCATGTCTTCTTTAGTGATACAAGCTCAGAAACATGTTTAACCTTTCAAAGTTTTTTATATTGTGCATTGACTTGGTGCCATGATGGATATTGAAATGTTGTTATTTATTTTTCATTTTAAACAGTATAGATGATTACTTAGTTGTGCTCAGAAATATTGTATTACAATTGTGTATGTCAGACCATAAATCCCCAAAAACTATGCATGGGGGCTTGCTTTGGTGTTGCCACCCCTCATAGGCCCCATGCCACCCCTTTGCAACCCTAAAACTTATTTTCTAGATCCGCCCCTGATTGTTATTGTTAGGTAATGCACTAACTATCATTAACTAATGAGACTTTATTGCTTAGTGTTATCTGTTGTTTAATTATTTTGCAATTTAATCTGTTTGAATGATTTTATACATTGTGAGTAGTGTTTTCTTTGATGTTTAGAGTTCTGTTTGTTATAAGAAAAAAATTATTAAACATGTTATAGTATGACAGCACATTTTTATCACGATAATACTGTAAAATAAGTGATAAACCATGATAAAAGTTTTAGCAATGTAAAAATTTGATACCGTCAATTGCCTAATATGCTGCTGATGATGATGCATCAATATCGGTCGATGTCTTGCTCTGGAGATGGTCATATGCAAACGTGTGGCAATACAGACATCTTTGTATTCAAATGAGCCATTTTTTTATATTTAATGTGGTTTTGGATCTTTTAAAATGTTTTTTTTTTGTAATGAGGAGGACATTTTACATGTCAAAAATCCTCTCATGTTAACAAATCAAGGCAAATTTTATTTCTCATGTCATCATCTCTTTGAGAAATTCAAAATGATTAATAATAACTCAAGATGCTCTGTTGAAATATGTGAGATATATGCTTTATTTAAACAGCAAATGAAACATAAATGATTAAAGATATAAAATTATTGTGACAGATGTGAAAGGGGGAGTAAAACGTGCATGTCAGGTTTTCAACAAGAAAGACAAGAAACGAGGAAGCACGAGTTTGTGTATTGAGAAACACTTATGGTGACAAGAGTAAAACACTCAGCGCTCCCATTGCAAACAATTGAAAAATGTATGCTGGCCTGCATGCACGGCTGGCATTCTATTACCATTGGGCTACACTACTGCATACTTATGTCTGTAACAGTTGTTCACTGTATACTGTCAGAGATATAAATGCTGAATGTTTATCAATACAGGGAGACTCTGGAGGTCCAATGGTCATTAGGAACGGCTCCCTGTGGATTCAGTCCGGCATTGCAAATTTTATTAGAGGCTCGTGTGCTGACCCCAAATATCCCAATGGGTTTGCCAGAGTCTCTAAGCACCAGAACTGGATCAAGTCTTACACGGGCAGCAACCAGCCTGGATTTGTTGCATTCAATGCAGCATCCTCCAACTTCAGAAGCGTTCCCAACCTCATCTTATCCCCCCTTTCTCTCACATTGTCCATCATTCCTTTCACTTTCTCCCTCTGTCTCGCTTCCTGAAGATTGTTTGAACAGTAATTCTCAGGCTTCTTTGACCAAGAGGACAGTTCTGCTGTACATGCTCTCACAAATATGAGAAAAGAGAAGTTAATATATTGTTGTATTTGTCATTTATTCTTTATTATTCTGTACATGTACTATTCTTCAAAAGCACTCTCATTGACATTATAAGAGCATACACTAATTAAGTTTAGCAAGTTTCTGTCCTCTGAGATTTAGGATCTTTGCATAAACAGTAGAGATGGACCGATATTAATTTGTTTTTATAATGATACAGATATCTTTGCTTTATATATCTGATAACTGATATAGGGTCTGGAGCTCTGCACTGTAATCATGGATACTGGTTGTTGAAAATGTAATTATCTTTAATCAGCTCCCATGTTGTAGTCACACGGTCTATATTGCAATAAAACCGATGTTTCTTTCTTTTCTGAATTATTGCTTGTGCAGACACACTTAATTATGTCTTTTCAGACACGTGTTTAATTTTTATAACATTAGTGCTATTTTTAAACGTTTAGTCAAGCAATACTATATTCATTATCTCATGTATGTCTAAAAGGCATTAAAATTGTTTTACATTACTGCTACATTTATTCATTAACAAAAGTAATATAAATCAGTATTTGCTCCCATTGTGCTGTCAAAACAGCACTCTGACAGCCAACAGACGAACTGCAGATAAATTCAAGGCACTGTAAGTTCCTCATCCATTTGACACAAACTATTATATATAATTAAACTGTATATATAAAATGATTTTATTTCATGTCATATTTGTGATTTTATAAAATGTTTGTGAAAAATTGTATAATATGTTCATTTAATCGTTATGAAGGAAATTTGTTATGAAGAGTAGCCTCTTTGTTATAAATTTGATTTAAATATTTTTCATAAATTTTTAGAAAAAGTTAAAAGTTAGGCCTAATTCTATTTTTAACAACTTTTATTAGACTGCAGATTGAAATAAAAGGATTCTCGATAATATCTTTAAAATGAGAGAAATCGCTGACATAATTTAAGCAATTTTACTTTCAATTGCAAAAAAAAAAAAGAATAGTCTTAACTATTTCACTTGAAATGTTAACTTAAATCATGAAAGACATGACATAAATCGCAACAAGATGTATAATCAAGCAAAAAAAAAAATGTTTTTTGACAAAATTACAAAATGAATGCTGAATGATGTTTGACAGTGAATGCATCTCTACTGCATAGCCGCATATTCGACAATGACATTAGTTAGCATGCAAAAACGTATTTAAAGTATTTAAATCAGTTCAAAGTAGCCGCTTCCTAGCAGATGGAGCTTCAACCTCCAGGATAGCACAGAATTAATTCATACAAGAATGCAACAAAAATAAAATAATGTGTAGACCATATTGATATATAAAAACAAAATTTATGGCTAAATTGTGCAGCCCTACAAACAGGCACAACAAACTTGTTTATTTGACATTTTTGCTAGTTTCAGTTCAGATTTTGTGTGCAGATTTTGTTGGTTCACATTTTGGAATTCATTGGATATTGCCTCTCAGAATAGTCTTTCATAATGTCACAAAGTCTCGTTACACATCAATGCTATTTTTAATTCATTTGAAATGAAAAAAAAAAAAAAAGATACAGAGATTAAAGTAAAGTTGTGGTAGAAATGGAATCCAAACAGTATCTTTCCAAGAGCCAAAAGAATCAGTATCAGAATCAGAAAGAGCTTTATTGCCAAGTGTATTTACACTCACAAGGACTTTGTCTTAGTGTCAGGAACAAGGTAGGATCTGCCTGCTATACATAATATTTATTGCTGTATTATTAGTACTTGTTTTATAAATACAATGATGCCCTAACAGGCAGACTTGTCATATTAGGGAAATTTGAGCCACATTCAGCATGTTATGTTAAATAATTACAGAACAATGAGATAATTATTAATAATTACAATCAGTGAGGTTGCTTCTGAAATTGGTGAGGGTGATCTAACCTTAATATTATTTATATAGGCCTAACCATAATATTTTCTTGCCGTTAATTGCTATGGCGCAAAGAGCGTTCCTTTGCTGTCACTCATTTAATTCATCACGATCTCACAAAGTTATGTTATAATAAATATGTTATATTTATTTAGTTTTTGTGTTTAATTCATTTATATTTTATTTTTATTTATTTGTGTTTCATGTATATCTATTTATTCTCATTTTCCAAGCTCACTAGCAGTCCAATTTTTTAAATCTTAAATATTTTTACATATTTTTACATGTGTGTGATGGATGTGCTACACTTAATACACATTCACGCTTAATTATTGTATATTAATTATTGTAATCTCTGCTAAAATGAGAATATGTTTTTAAATGCAGATGTGTAATGTAACCAGAGGTGGAAAGAGTACGAAAATATTCTACTCAAGTAAAAGTACCATTACATTAATGAAATTTTACTTAAGTACAAGTAAAAGTACCAGTCTAAAAATCTACTCAAGTAAAAGTAAAAAGTAGCTCATTTAAAATTTACTAAATTACTTCGTTACATTTTAACAGTGGGAGGGAGGCAAAATTGGGATAGGCCAAGGGTGTCAAACTCAGTTCCTGGAGGGCCACAGTCCTGCACAGTTTAGATATAACCCTAATTAAACACATCTGATCCAGCTAATCTAATCATTTAGGCTTATTTGAAAACTACATGGTATGTGTGTTGGA
>NW_015652315.1:2241-7819 GCF_001515625.1 Sinocyclocheilus rhinocerous | reverse complement strand
CATTTGGGCTGTTACCAGGCAAATTAAATCAGTATCAACAAAATGCATCTTTGCAATGCAGAGGAAACACAGAAGCTTCATCTGAAGTGGCATTTAGATTACACGCTGTTTAATGCAGGACATGAATGCATTTAACCTGCAGATACAAATGCAGAAATAATGTTTTGATATATAAGACATAAAATGTTGAATACTCATTTGAAATTATATAAAAATAATAATAAAACAGGATACTTTAAAAGATACTTTAAATGTGAAATTAAAAATGCCAGTAGGTGTCAGCAAGTCACTGTTGATAAGTGAGTCTTTGCAATTGAACCGAATCATTTAAACGGTTGATTCATTCAGGAACAAAACACTGTCATTGCTAAGAGACGCAAGATTGTGCTATGGTGGCAGTGTTTGGAGTTATTTTTGTTGTCGAAATAGAGCAAAAACCGGCAATATGGTGTCTAAAATGCAAGTCTCTTTAAATGAACTCTCCTTGGAGTCTCATTAAGTAAGATGGAAGGGGAAATGTATAGTTAAAGAAGCATGCAATCAAAAGTGGCAAGGAAAGTATTTGTATTACAGGAAGGCATCTTTATAATATACAAAACAGTATTAGAAAAAGTAAATGGCTACATAGTTTCAGTAGAGAAGATCAGATTATTTTAGCAAGACTAAGAATGGGACTTACTAAACTTAATTCGAATCTTTTTATAATAGGTAAACATAGTACAGGATTATGTGAAACATGCCAAGTAAAGGAAACAGTAGAACATGTGTTATTCATTTGTAGGTATGAGCAGGAAAGGGATGAATTATTAAGAGAACTCTACAACATGGGATGCAAAGAATTTACAATCAGAAATTTATTACATGCAAATCAAGGATCAGGTAAAATTATAAAAGCTGTTTTAAAATACATTAAAAATAGTGATCTTAAGAACAGAATATAGATTTTAAAATGCACAGCTAGACTGAAATCACTTCACACTCCAGCACAGGAGGTGGCGATATGCACCTAAAAGCTGGTATGCAACTCGCCATTAAACCCACAGAAGAAGGAGAAGAAGAAGGAGAAGAAGAAGAAATGCTAAGCCTCGAATAGTGCTCCGGAGCAGTATTCGAGATAGTGTGGATTTAGTGTGCGTTAAGGGCACTGCGCTTTGGCGTTTTTAAGACCTGGGACAGTCTTGCGCACTTACTTCCTGTCACGCGCTCTCAAGTGGCCAAGACCGCAAGTGTGGGTATTTGGACAAGGGGGCCGTGTCCCAAAGTGCCTACTTATACTACGCCCTTAAAGTATGTAATTTTTGGTGAAGAAAAAGTACACACTTTTGAGTGTGTAGTATAAGAGTAGACAAACTTTAGGACATACTATCACTTCATACAATTGCATCTTTAACGGAGCGCTCTTGCATAATTACACACACCCTGTCACTGTAAACTGTCAATCATCTTCTCACAGTTAACATCCTCCACATTTCATTTCATTTAACTTCCTAACATATCGGAGAGAAAAGAAGTACGTTGATCTGCCAGTCGTGGGTCTTTCATGCTGAGAACTCTGCTCATATATTTTCTGCATAATGATGCATTTAAAAGTTAACGACCAAACGGATGTTTATAAAAGTTTACATTGCTGTTGCAGATGAAATACAACACAGATAACATTAAATAAATATTTTTTACCAGGTTAAATGTTGATTACTATTAACTCAGACCCCTTTATTCTCTCTAACCGCCGGTCGCGCGCATCCACCATGTTTGTAGTTTTTTAACGCTTTTTATTCGTGTTTGTAGTTCTCAACCGAATCAATCGTCAAAGCGCAATGGATTGTGGGTAATATTAGCTATTAGAGTGTGCACGGATCCACACTTCAAAAATTGACCTGGAGCAGGGGCGACACTAGGGTGTGACTGGAGCAGAGATGGAAGGAAGTGACGTAGGATCAGGAAGTGAGCTGGACATAGAGGATGAATGTAGTGGCGTGGAGAGAGGAGGTAAAAATGAAAATTGGAACATAGTAGAAAATCGGAAAAGGAAAAATTTTCCTTTTGGAATTTGGAATTTTGGAAAAATGGAATCAACTTTCTGGTTCGGAAAGTGAAAGGGAAAGACAACAGGAGAAAAGGAAAAAGGAAGAGTTTAAGGTAATGATAAATTTCTTGCCCGATGATATGAATGCATTTGTTACGGGGCTGACAAGACGTGAGACGTGCGGATCCATGTGCCAGGCAGGGTCGAAGACAAACAAACAGGTATATGGCGGGCAAGACACAAGAATAATCCTAGGGCTAGCGTAGATCAACGATCGGCGAACAGAATCAAAAGGGCGAGACTAGAGGGATAAATCCAGGAAAACAGGCAAAGATCAGAAACCAAGAAAACAGACGGGGCAAGACTAGGCTAGGACTGGGAAACGAACGAGGGCTCTGTAAAGTAGCTATCACTGCTGGCGATAAGCACATACAAATCTCCGCCGTTTGATAGGAGTCAGATTGAGTGATATATAGTGAATGTGTGATTGGATACAGTTGTGTGCAATCAGTGCTGTGTGCAATCAGTGCTGTGTGCAATCAGAGTGAGCTGGACATAGAGGATGAATGTATTGGCGGGGAGAAAGGAGGTAAAAATGGAAATTGGAACATAGTAGAAAATCGGAAAAGGAAAAAAAAAATGGAATCAACTTTCTGGTTCGGAAAGTGAAAGGGAAAGACAACAGGAGAAAAGGAAAAAGGAAGAGTTTAAGGTAATGATACATTTCTTGTCCGATAATATGAATGCATTGAACCCACTGAAATGGACTAAAGTGATCAAAGAAGAGATCGGGAAAAACGAACATGCGAAAATGTTACGGAATGGAAAGTTGCTACTTTTTTGTAAAGATAGCAGACAACAAAAACAGGTACTAGGCTTAAAGACATTAGCAGGGAAAAAAATTCCGTGTACACTGTTGGAAGAGAAGAAATAGATGAAGGGAGTAATAACAGGGGTCCCAACAGATGTATAAAAAACTTGGTTAGAGGAATCGGAGATCTGCGCGTGCACTCTCACAGAGAGGGAAAGGGTAACTAAATGTATTTTTATTCATTATTTTATATAGTGGTTTGTCCGTCTGTCACTGAATATTAGGCTACTTAAACTCTGAAGAGGAAGTTGGACGTTTTAAAAACAGTGACTGACACCACTGGCAAGCCCATAGTCAGTCCAGACACACACACACACATGTATAGCCTACATACATACACATATAGGCCTATATATATATATATATATATATATATATAAAATAACAGCAAAAACTTATATATATATATATATATATATATATAATTGCTATGGTTTTTACAGTTTGGTTAACAATGGTTAATTTTTTGTAATAGTATTTAAATTTTCACAATATAATATATAGTTTCAAAGCAGCTTTACAGAAAATGCATGTTTCAAGGTTACAATTGAAAAAATGTTTATTTGCAAGCAAACTGCCAGATGATGCAAAATGACACGTCATCAAAATGATGCACATTGTATCTTTCAGTAGAGTTTTGGGATATCTCAGTACATGTAACTCAGAGAACGAGTTTATGAGCAAGTTTTGCACATTTGCATAGGCTATACACAGTCGTAGTCAAAATTATTGGTATCCTTGGTAAATATGAACAAAGAAGCCTGTGAAAATAAATCTGCATCATTAATCCTTTTTGATAAAAGAACAAAAAGGGGGTGGGGGGAAGCTCATTGGGAAATAAATGTTTTTCTCTTATACACATTGACCACAGTTAATGGCACCCTTTTATTCAGTACTTTTTGCAATCTCCTTTTGCCACAATAACAGCTGTGAGTCTCTCCTATAATGCCTGATGAGTTTGGAGATCACCTGACAAGAGATCTTTGTGGAAAGTCTTTGGCCACTCAAACTAACCTCCTCACCTTGTATTAAGACAATATAGACACACATCCTCTTCCAGGGAGATTTGTGACATTTTATACAGTACAGATTTATTTTTACAGGCTTCTTTGATCATATTTACTAAGGGTGCCAATAATTCTGACCACGAATGTTAGGTTAGGTCTCACTTAGTCTAGCACAGTACAGATAAGTTTTTATTATTATTTTTTTTTTAACAAATTATAGAATTGAATTGAATAGAAAAGGTAAGCGCTAGTATTAATTGATCAGGTGCTGATGAAAAAGATGTGTCTTTAGATGTTTTTGGAAAATGGCTAAAAATGGCTCAAAGCTGCTCGAATTGAGATAGGCAGGTCATTCTACCATGATCTTATCTACAAATACCACAGTTAAATTCTAATAAAGTCTGTAAATATGTCCAGTTCTAATAAACACACATTTCAGGAAAAAATAATTCAATAATATGACCAAAATGAAATACAGCCCTGCATAAATCTGGTATAACTGAGCCTGTGAATTTCTTAATTTGTGATTTGTAGAATAGGATTTATGCACCTGCAATGAAGACTTTGAGAAGGTTTTGTTGTGTTTGTGAGAGAGAAAGAAACAAAATACAAGCTTGCAACTCCAAAAACATTTGCTTGATGACTTCACTGAAATATTCTCTACAAATACAAATTCCACTGTCACGTGCTCGGTTTTGTTACAGTAATACTAGGTACAATAGATGTACTGTATGCAAATATAACAAAGGGACATTAACAACTGAATATTCAGGGGATGCATACTTATCACCTTTAAGTAAAAATGGTCATTTTGAATCCAAAATAGATCATTTACGTGATTTGTGTAGATCCAAAGAGTTTTTAAAAGTGTGCATTTGTTTTTCACCAGGTGACAGATATCATCCACTAAATAGCACGTCATATTTTACATGTTATTTCCATAATTAAAGATTAGAAATACATGTTTTACATCCAAATTTTGCCATTTTATATGAAAATATACAAAAAACATTTGAGGCACATAATTTTTTTTTTTTAAATCACCCCCAAACTTCACAACTTTAGAGAAAATGTAATAATGGAGTGATATTACATGTATAAAAAAGCAACAAAAAATGTACTTTATTGTCTATGACTGATATTTAATTGTGGGTTACATCATCACCTTTTTCAAACCTGACCTGATTAGTTCACATCCCTGATATTACAAAGAACTCAAGTTTTAATTGCAAATGAAAACCGATTGATCTGCTATGTACCTCTGTCTTTTTTATATATCATCTTCTCACCCATATGTTTTTATTTTGTGGAACACAAAAGCAGAGAGTGACAGTCTCAGTCACCAAGCAATGATAGTGAACAGTGATTGAGGCTGTCAGTCTCTTAATGTTCTGCCTTGCATCTCCTTTTGTGCCCCACTGAAAATAAAAGTCAAACACATTGGTAATAACATGATATTTTTATTCTTAAGTGAATATAGCTTTTAATTTGTTACTTGACACTATTTATATTAGCCTATAATATACTTTATACCTCTTTGTGTGTATTTGAGTGTAAATGCATTTTCTTTGCTACTTATATAGAAGGTTTGTGCTCTAAACATGTATTTTTTAAGTGTGTATAAACTGTATTGTATAAATAATAAAGAAATTATGACTGAATGTGATGTGTGTT
>NW_015652315.1:606-1636 GCF_001515625.1 Sinocyclocheilus rhinocerous | reverse complement strand
AGCACAGTACACATACGTGTTTATTTATTTGTTTGTTAACAAATTATAGAATTGAATTGAATAGAAAAGGTAAGCGCTAGTATTAATTGATCAGGTGCTGATGAAAAAGATGTGTCTTTAGATGTTTTTGGAAAATGGTTAAAGACTCAGCTGCTCGAAATGAGATAGGCAGGTCAGTCTACCATTATCTTATCTACAAATACCACAGTTAAATTCTAGTAAAGTCTGTAAATATGTCCAGTTCTAATAAACACACATTTCAGGAAAAAATAATTCAATAATATGACCAAAATGAAATACAGCCCTGCATAAATCTGGTATAACTGAGCCTGTGAATTTCTTAATTTGTGATTTGTAGAATAGGATTTATGCACCTGCAATGAAGACTTTGAGAAGGTTTTGTTGTGTTTGTGAGAGAGAAAGAAACAAAATACAAGCTTGCAACTCCAAAAACATTTTCTTGATGACTTTACTGAAATATTCTCTACAAATACAAATTCCACTGTCACGTGCTCGGTTTTGTTACAGTAATACTAGGTACAATAGATGTACTGTATGCAAATATAACAAAGGGACATTAACAACTGAATATTCAGGGATGCAAACTTATCACCTTTAAGTAAAAATGGTCATTTTGAATCCAAAATAGATCATTTACGTGATTTGTGTAGATCCAAAGAGTTTTTAAAAGTGTGCATTTGTTTTTCACCAGGTGACAGATATCATCCACTAAATAGCACGTCATATTTTACATGTTATTTCCATAATTAAAGATTAGAAATACATGTTTTACATCCAATTTTATATGATTTATATGAAAATATACAAAAGATAATCTTTTGAGGCACATAAAAAAAAAATCACCCCCACAACTTTAGAAACTTTAGAGAAAATGTAATAATGGAGTGATATTACATGTATAAAAAAGCAACTACAAATTAACTTTATTGTCTATGACTGATATTTAATTGTGGGTTACATCATCACCTTTTTCAAACCTGACCTGATTAGTTCACATCCCTGATATTAC
>NW_015652315.1:0-584 GCF_001515625.1 Sinocyclocheilus rhinocerous | reverse complement strand
TTTATTTTGTGGAACACAAAAGCAGAGAGTGACAGTCTCAGTCACCAAGCAATGATAGTGAACAGTGACTGAGGCTGTCAGTCTCTTAATGTTCTGCCTTGCATCTCCTTTTGTCCCCCACTGAAAATAAAAGTCAAACACATTGGTAATAACATTATATTTTTATTCTTAAGTGAATATAGCTTTTAATTTGTTACTTGACACTATTTATATTAGCCTATAATATACTTTATACATCTTTGTGTGTATTTGAGTATAAATGCATTTTCTTTTGCTACTTATATAGAAGGTTTGTGCTCTAAACATGTATTTTTTAAAAGTGTATAAACTGTATTGTATAAATAATAAAGAAATTATGACTGAATGTGATGTGTGTTTAATAAATTATTACATATACAGGCTAATTTATCTAGTATTAAGTATGTGAGATTTTTAAAACAAGCATAAAATGTTACTAGTAACAATTTTACCCAGCTGAAATCAACATCGTTTTACGTAAGCAAACCAATTAGATCGATTTTATGTTGAATACGTGTTGATTCGGTCCGTGTACGTTTTGATCATTTCATCTCCTATTTGGAATG
>NW_015652314.1:657-784 GCF_001515625.1 Sinocyclocheilus rhinocerous | reverse complement strand
TGGGAACTGTAGTCCGGAGTGACATGTAACAGTCTGTGTAGTGTGCAAGTCAGTGTAATGGTAGAGTGACCTCTACTGGTAATCGGCCAGAAGGCCAAGGACCGGTTCTTCATGTTCTTCTCCCACA
>NW_015652314.1:0-475 GCF_001515625.1 Sinocyclocheilus rhinocerous | reverse complement strand
CACCAAGGTGGAGCAGACGGAACAGGAGCCCACCAGGGCAGAGCAAACAGAGCAGAAGACCTCCATGGCGGATCAGACAGAACAGGAGCCCACCCTGGGCCTAACTCAGGGACATGAACCCTTCCTGGGCGGAACTGAGGATCTGGATCCCCTCCAGGGCGGTACTGTGGATCAGGATAGCGCTTACGGGGTGCTGGAACTGGAGGGTGCTCTGGAGGAGCAGGCACAGCAAAGCGCTTTCAAGGAGCTGGCACTGGAGTGAGTCTTGGGGCTGGAGCCCTCCCTGGGCTTAACTCGGGAACAGGAGCCCTCCCTGGGCTTAACTCGGGAACAGGAGCCCTCCGTGGGCTTAACTCGGGAACAGGAGCCCTTCCTGGGCTTAACTCGGGAACAGGAGCCCTTCCTGGGCTTAACTCTGGAACAGGGGCCTTCCCTGGGCTTAACTCGGGAACAGGAGCCCTCCCTGGGCTTAACT
>NW_015652313.1:185349-186569 GCF_001515625.1 Sinocyclocheilus rhinocerous | reverse complement strand
TCTGGGAGCAGCCACTGAGAAAGCCGGTCACCTTTAGTTTTGTAACGGGAAACGAGGAACAGAAAGAATAAGATGATTGGAAGAACTAAGGATCTTGAGGCATTGTACGGGACAAGAAGATCACTGATATACTGAGGGGCAAGTCCATGTAAAGCTTTATAAACAAAAGGCAAACATTTTAAAATCAATCCGGGACTTAACCGGTATCCAGTGGAGAGAGGCAAGCACAGGAGTAATGTGCTGACACTTTTTAGTGTCAATAGCCTGGCTGCTGCGTTTTGAACCATCTGCAAACGATTTACAGGTGAATCAGGCAAACCCAGGTATAAAGGGTTCCAATAATCCAACTTTGAGGTGATAAATGCATAACTGTTTCAAGGTCTTTCTTAGAAAGCATCATCTTGATTTTGGCAATAGATCTTAGCTGAAAGAAACTGTTTTTAACAATAGCACTAATCTGCTTATCGAAACTCAAATTGGAATCAAAAATGACACCAAGATTTTTGACACAGTCATGAACATTCGAAGATAGAGAACCAAGCTGATTAACTATGTCAGAGGTCAAATCTGGTGGGGCAAAGATAACAATTTCGGTTTTGTCGTTGTTTAGCTGTAAGAAGTTCATGTCCATCCAACATTTTATGTCACAAAGGCAGTCAAACAGGCCAGACACAGAACCATTCTTATGGAACCATTCTATTCTCAGGAGTTAAAGGGGATGTTATACAACACACTTTCCTTTTTTCTTTTCACTCTTCACCTATTTTTTAATAGCCTACACAAATGCAAAATTTTGGGTAAGAACCTGCTAGTGTCAAATTTCATATGATTTGTCTTTGATGGGCATAAAAAATAAGTATAAAAAGTCGAAATTACTTTCAATGTTTAATCTTGTATAATCCCCCCCCCCCAGCTTGGTTATTTATTATTATTTTATGATATGTCTTATTCTCTTATAATCAGTTACTGAGTTCATATGACTTGTGTTAAAGTACAATGAACGTTCAGTAATATTTTCAGTAATAGGTATATTCAGTAAGTAATTTCGTTTAATAAATTTGTTACGTTTTACAGTATAATGATCTGTTAATTGTTTTATAATTTATTTACGCAGTAAACGCAATTTAAAAATCCTGTAACTCCCTAAACTCCTCTCACAGTTATTGCTGAAATGGTTATATTTGTTATGTATAATTATAATAATTTATCAATAATTCCTA
>NW_015652313.1:172416-185339 GCF_001515625.1 Sinocyclocheilus rhinocerous | reverse complement strand
AAAATAAAAAATTTTCAGAGCAAAATTTTAAAATCACGTGCGAAAGGGTTAAGGGGAGCCGAGCTCCCCCTATCTCCCACGAAGTCCGCACCCTGCACATCTGTATTTGAGTGGCAGATGACACTGAATGTTGTGCAATAGCCTACCAGTGCTATTGTATGTGAGTGATCACGCAGACTACCCATTCTAGGATACACACGGGAAAAAAATGTATCATGGATCACTACGAATACCGCATTAACACTTGCATCCGTTACTGTAATCCTTTATTTTTGTATGACGCTGCGTGCACGTCGGTAGGTGTCAGTATAAATGTAACATTGGCCAGCGCCAGATTATCATCTGGCTTTAATATTTTATATAGTAATATAATAATTATATATGAATTAAATGTAATTCTGTTTATAATTGTAACTGTGTAACAAGAAACACTATATATATCATCCAGGTGGATGCTGCACACTGGTGGTGGATGAGGAGATACCCCCTGACAATGTAAAGCGCTTTGAGTGCCTAGAAAACCGCTATATAAATGTAATGAATTAATTAATTATTATATATACAGTATATATATTAGTATGAGCATGCATTTCTTCTGGAGATGCCTGAATGTTTTGTCAAAGCATTTGACTTTCTGCAGACACGTTAATAAGTACAAACTTTGTTTAATATAGCATAGACTTACATTACATTACAGACTTACATTACATTGCGTTGTGAAAAGCCTGTGTCAAGGTCAAGCACACTTCTGAATGGTTGGTGTAAGTTTCATAAAGCACGTTAGAATAGCAGACATCATAATGGTTTGTGGCATTTTCTCATCAGTTTATATTTATATGTAGGCTAATTCCTGATTTGCAAGTATCAGCACAGTAAAATCCTGAGTGTTAAATTAACACTGCTTGGAACATATATGGTCCCACTCTACAAGAGTGTTAAAGTAACACTGAAGCAGTGTTAAAGTTAATGAGATAATTATGTGATTAATTAAGTGCTGATTGAGCATTAGTGATGAACAGCTGCTGTTAACAAGCAGAATCACTGAAGAAAAGAGAAACACAAGAACTACAACTGACTTCAGCCACAGACTTATATGAAATCAACCGAAATAAAAGAAGACATTAAATCTCTCAAGATCTCAGCAGAAGATTATTAATCATCTCCACAAACAGCATCACCAGCTTCAAGCATTACTAACCAGTTTGACTTTTTGTTTGTCATGCGTCTAAAAATGTCTTATTAAGAATTAACAGAGATTTAGATGTTAATGTTTATTGAAAATAACACAATTTGAAGTCACCATTGTGGAGATATGTGTTTGCTTTAGTTGGATACAAACTAATTTAATTGCATTAGTTTTTCTCTGGTTGTTGTAACTGTGTTTATGAAGTACGTAGGTTATGGTAAGAAAAACCAAGAGAAAATGGGTTTAGATTATATTGGCTGTCTTTTTGATAATGGTAATGTTGTCATGTTGTAGCCAGGTTCACTGATGTCATCAGTGGTAATGTGTAACATAGTTTGTTATTGATCACAACTGTGTTTTAATGAAATTATAGGAAAAGCTTTAAAAATACTAAATACCAGTCTAGAACATCTGTATTGCTTAGACACGCAGACATCAAGAATCAGCATATGAATCTCAACAATGGTGACGATCATCAGACAGATTCATGTTGCAGTGCATTCTGGGTGCACCAATCATAACTCATCCATGGCTCCCAGCATGCATTGCGACATGAATAAATTATGCAGCTGCATTGTCTTAGTATTTTCTTTTATTATTACTATTTGCTTTTATTTTTATTTTTTGTTGTGACTTTTTACTGCCTTGTTTTGTCACGTTCAAAAATCACAAAAATTATCAGAATATTTTGTCACCATTGCTGAGATTCATATGCTGATTCTTCATGTCTATGAGTGCCAGAATAGAAACCTCGTTATGAACCATATTTACAAAAGTCACTTATGAAGTTTTTCTCACATTATCTCATATAACTGCAACATCGTAGAGATCATTAAAGCACTACAGTCTTTGATAAATTGCAATCAGAGACTAAAACACATGACATGATTTTATCATGTCACATATTTTTTATCAGCCGTCACATATGTGTTTAATACACGCAATTGTGCCAGCCAAACAGAAACTTACATTTAACATGTCAAGAGGCAACTAAAGCAACCACTATTCACAAAAACGGTAAGTTGAAGAAAAAAAACCATCTAAACATTAATTCTCAATAAAGAACTTCTGTTTTAGATACTCCAGAAATAAAGTCTAACTGGTTAGTAATGTGTGAAACTGGTGATGCTGTTTGTAGAGTTGTTCAATCATCTTCTGCTGAGATCTTGAGAGATTTAATGTCTTTTATTTCAGTTGGTTTCATCTAAGGCTGTGGCTGAAGTCAGTTGTAATTCTTGTTTCTCTTTTCTTCAGTGATTCTGCTTGTTAACAGCAGCTGTTCATCACTAATGTTCAATCAGCACTTAATTAATCACACAATTATCTCATTAACTTTAACACTGCTTCAGTGTTACTTTAACACTCTGTTAGAGTGGGACCATATATGCTCCGAGCAGTGTTAATTTAACACTCGGGAATTTACTGTGAGTTAGTGGTGGCACATTTGATTAAAACGTTTCTTTTTTTCTTTTTCTTCTCCTTCTTTTTTTTGTTTTTTGTTATGGCCTCTGCATAGTCTCTATATTATTTTATAATTACAAATGATACAGCTGAACTGTCAAATCTATGCAAAAATGAAAAAAACGGGTATTTACGTATTTGAATGCATTGCACAAAACTGGAACTGGCTACTGGAAATAAACTTACAATGAAAAATACTCAGGGAGACGCTGTGTGTTTCTAGGCGAAAGCAAAAGCACTTTATTTGGCCAGTCACAATGCACTGGGTCAGCTGGCCAATCAGAGCAGACTGCGCTTGTCGGAAGGAGGGACTTTGTAGAAAACGAAGCGTTTGAGAGAGGCGGGGCATAGAGGACCTACAATAATGTACAGTATTTGAAAAATAATGTGTTTTTTTGAACATTAAAGCATGTCAACATATTCTGTTACACCAAATACACAAAATAATGATCTTTAAGAAAGCATCATATAACCCCTTTAATTCAATATCGTTCTGCCGTTAAGTGCGTGTGTCACGCAATCTACATTATGCAGCGACACCAAGCGGCAGGTGTCAGTCACTACCGAAGGTGCGACACGCACCGCGGCAACTGACCATAGACTGTATAAAAACTGACACAAGACGCAGTCCATTGACATGTGTCACAGGTTTTAGTGACACATGCCACTGTCCACTGACACATGCCACTGAAAACCGGAAGTGCCACCGGAAGTGTCACTGAGCATAGCGGCATGTGCCAATGGCATCTGTGCGTCAGATGTCATGTCCTTAATGTTAAAACTGCTGCTGCAACATTATTTGATTGTAAAGTCCCACCCTCCGACATTTTTGCTGTGTGGTAAAGTCTCTTTGAGGAAATGTTGGGTCTGTTTAAGAAAATCTGACGTCACCGCCTGCGCAACTCTTTGCTCACTTACTGCACAACACTGAAATATCCCGAACGAATGAAGGAAAACCAAATGAGGAATGAAATAGCTGGAGAGAGATACAGAGCGATATAAGAGCGGAAAGAGTTTTGCAGGACATAGTTTTACCCACAACATAATGGAAGTTGTAGGCTACGTGAAGACGCTCGCAGAATTTGTGAAATGAGCCGAAGTCACATCTGAAGTCTTGGGGTATGACATGATCAGTGTTGGGAAGGTTACTTTGGAAATGTAATAGGTTACAGATTACAAGTTACCCTATTTAAAATGTAATAGTAGTGTAACTTTTTCAATTATTTTCCTAATTAATGCTGTTCAGTTGCTTTGACACAATCTGTATTTTTAAAAGCGCTATATAAATAAAGGTGACTTGACTGTCAGACTTTCAAAATCCTTCATCACTTGAATTAAGATGATCAAATTTGAACACATCCACCACAAAATCAGACATTAGTACCACCTTTTACTTTAAGATTGATCTAAAATTCAGTGCAGATTTAAAATCATAAGAAATAGTTTACTGATACTGTTTTTGAAACCAAATCTTTGCATAACTACAGGAAACACTGCATCTAGCAATGGTTTGGAAAAAAAATTAATTAAAAAATAATAATAAATAAAAGCATATAGTCCATATCGCGTTTTGATTCAAGTGTACTGACCTACTTTTGATTTATTCGTCCAAAATGGTATATTCCGTCCGCGTTAGGCTATAGGACTTCCGTTTTTATGACTGGATTCTACGAACCAGTCTGTGTTTTCCGCATCGCGGAAATTATAGGGCCGTATGTCTCAGAGTAGTCAGTGCAATTTGGGAAAGAAAGAAATTCAGTCTGTATGTGGATGTGTGTAAAGATTCAAATGTAATCCCCTTTGTAATCGTTAACATTTTCATAAGTAACTGTAAAGTAATTACACATTTTTTCTTAGTAACTGTAACGGATTACAGTTACATTTATTTTGTAATTAAATTACGTAACGCCGTTACATGTAACTAGTTACTCCCCAACACTGGACATGATGTTGTACATAAAGATTTTTTTTATTTCTAAGTAACGTTATGCATGATAGCACTCTTGTTTTGGGCTGAAGTGAACATGAGATGGGTTCCTCAGGCAACTAACTGTATCACAACTGAAGTTGCCCGAGCTAACACAACTTTTGCTAACTCAGTAAGGTGATATTCTGCAAATATTCTGTTCTTCAGAAGTCCAAAAAAAAAATAAAAAATTTATTTGTTATATATGGCAGCTTTCATATGCCATAAATGTTAATATACACACTGTGTTAATAGAGATGCATGTAGTGCATACCTTCTGCATCCAGCAAATCAAACGCCAAAATTAAACATTAGAGTTATGTTTGGCTTCAAACATGTTGACAGACTTAGACCACATATAAATGATAATAAAACTCATACAATAAGGTTACAACTGATAGTGCAGGTTTTTATTTATTTTTATAAACAGTTCTGCATGTAGGCTATTTTGTGTCTGACGTACATTTGCGCAATGTGGTGGTCAACCAAGGTAGTTTAGTGTCTGGGAACAATGTTTTCTGTGTGAAGTTGGAAAAGATGTTTAGAATGTAGGAAAAAATAAAAAAAATGCTTGACATAAATCTACAATTGTCTACCAAAACCAGCTGGCACTGTGAACTGATAAATGTTGTGGATTTAAATTTACAGGATTTCTTGAATCAGAAAATGAGAGGGATTGCTTTTTTTTTTAAATCAGATCGTGATATGGGCTAGTGTCTGTGAATATTAAGCCGCAAATTTTTTTTAAAATATGAATCCTGTATGATCTGCATTAGGGTTGTGCCGATAAACGATAGTCAGAGATATTGTCTGTGGCTGATGCCTTTGATAAGATAAAGAAGATTATTATTATTATTATTATTATTATTATTTAAGTTTATTTAAATTATTAGATTTAGGGATTTTGTGCCTCCATGAGTTTTCTTACATCCAATTATCATTTAAAGGGGTCATATGATGCGATTTCAATTTTTCTATACAGTATGTGGAAAATAATGTGTTTTTTGAACCTTAAACCGCATAAACACATTTCATTACACCAAATACACAAAATAATGTTCTTTTTAGCAACATCATGTGACCCCTTTAATCCTCTTAAGAAATTTTACTTAGTGTACAAAGCCCACTAACTCAAATGCTGTTTAGTTGCTGAGAGCAATCATGTCCTCTTTTAAGAAAATCCTAAAAGAAAACCTTCTCGTCCTCAAGCTGAAAAATCTGGCGGCTCTCTCAAGGTGGTCCATTCTCAACCAGGGGTATAGTGGTTGCTAAGGAACTGAACATAAAAACAAACAGCCCTTTAAAAGCAGTAATTCAGGACCATGTTGTCTTACCCAGAATAATTTTGAATTCTGTATTTGGAAATTATTTTATACTCTGTCTTGTAAATAATCCTTTAATTATTTATTCACACCAATTGTTCCGAATTAATTGTAAATATGAACTCATGTGAGCAGCAGCTAAATATGTATTTTTTAACACAATGCTACTATTCACTATTGGTCAAAAGTTTTGAATAATTTAGGATTTTTCATGTTTTTGAAAGAAGTCTTATATGCTCTCCAAGGCTGTAATTGTTCAATACAGTAATACAGTGAGAACAGCAATATTGTGAAGGACCATGTGACACTAAAGACTGGAGTAATGACTGCTGAAAATTAAACTTTGCCATGACAAGGAATAAATTACATTTTCAAATATAATAAAACAGAAAATCGTTATTTTAAGTTACAATATTACTGTTTTTAATATATTTTTGTTTAAAAAATTGGTGAGCATAAGAGACTTCAAAAACATCTTTAAAAAATCTTAATGCTTCCAAACTTTGGGCATGTTTATATACCTTATAATATACCTTTTAGCGTAACAATGCACTGGCCGCTGCTAAAAAACTAGGTGACTGATGCATTTTCCACCCTTTCTTCCTCTCACTGAGCCACAAGCAAAAGCTGAAATGTTGAATGAGGTGGGTGGCCTCAGTGGCTTCCTCAGGGGCCTCTATCTCTCACTCTTTCACTTTATTCATGCCACGTGACCATCTGTGAGGCCACTGAGTTCATATGGAATGCTGCATTGAGCCCAGGCTTGGTCGCCCGCCCAATTTTTTTTACTCTCTCTTTTTCTCCCACAGCGTGGCGGCTTTGGGAGGGGCCACGCTCAGAGAGCAGTGGCAGCACCAGACAGTGAAGCTGACACATATGAGACTTCCCTGGTGTGTGTGGGTTTGTGTGAGACTGGCAGACAGAGAGAGACATTAGAGAAGGTAGTTGTGCCTGAGAGGTCTGTGTGCACCTTTGCATTTGCTTGGCATCATTGTGAGTAAATGGTTCTTCAGTGTGTATTTTTGCATGTACTTGTCTGAGGAATTTTGACAGCAGTTCTCATATGTTATGTGAGTGCATGTCAGCTAACTTTCTTTCTTTTCTTCTTTTTCTGGCTTGAAGCCTTTGCTTTTCATTTTTTGTAAGTGCATGCATATATGTTGTGAGTCAGAGGAGTACTCGCATCTCCTAGTTGCTGATCTTTGAGGCAGGGGGAGGGGAAGTTCACATGAGGTTGTTGTTTCAGACGGAGAACACCGTTCTTTCTCACTGCATTCCAAGCAGCCAGAGGCTGCATAGCTGTGGGGTGCATCAGCAGGTTTTAATAGGCAGACCTCAAAAACTACAGTTCAAGCTATTCCCCATTTGGTTTGTTCTAATACTATATTCTAACTTTTGTGCCTTTTAAATATTGTGCCAAAATATATATGCAAATTTTAACAAATAATTTTATTGTATATGCATTAAATTGTGTACACAATTTCCCATTGACTCTTGACCGTGCTTACACACTGGTTTTCTGGTGTGAATGAATCAGTTAAGTAAATAAAATGATTTTAAACTCTGCTTTATGTTTGATATACACATATAGATTAAATATACCGCTCATGAATGAAGTTAAGCAATTAAATTCCTTAACATCATTATTATAAATGATAATAATGTAAGCTTTAAAAAGTAAGCTATTTAAGTTAAGCTAATTTAAGAACTTAAGCTATAAATAGCAATATTAGTAGTGGATGCACTGATATTGGATTGCTGTGTTTTCATTTTTACCAACAGCAAGGATCCGGGGGTCATTCAGAATTCTGAATTCCTTTAAATTGTCTGTACAAAGTGAAAATATCAATAATGCACTCTTGGCTCTGAAGAAGATAGCTTAATAACGTAGTTTGCTTTGTATACAAACACTGTTGGCTGTCGAGGTCAAAAAGTCCATTGACCAGTTTAATTAGTTTGATGACACACTACTGTACAACTGCTGCGACACGTGGCTATGCCATTGGTTTTGTGTGCAGTAGCTTGTTGTACTTTGTACCTCCGGACCTGTTCACAATGGCCATTCAACATGATAATAACACATGTCTGAATGGGAATATGCATATACAGGTGCATCTCAATAAATTAGAATGTCGTGGAAAAGTTCATTTATTGGGGTATTGTCAAGAGGAAAATGAGAAACAAGAGACCAAAAAATGCAGATGAGCTGAATGCCATTGTCAAAGAAACCTGGGCTTCCATACCACCTAGGAAACTTTATAAAAGTATCAACCAAATCTTCGCAAAGATTTTTCTCCACATAATAAATTGGAGCCTCTTGTTAATGTATGCACGCTCCGCCTTGCAAGAAGGCAATTGGAACAGCGACCCGTGGGACAGACGTATGCCACGGATCAAAACCCCACTGCAACACAGATTCAATAGCTCTGGCTCTCTCTCTCAAGACCTTTGGCTTTCACCTTGGTGAGCGCGACAAAGCACTCCCATGCCATAACATCGCACAAGCGAGACTCCAGAACTCAAACACTTCAGTGGAAACTCCGCGACTGCCGAACTTCAAAGCCTACTCTATTTCTCATATTTCCAGATACATAAAAACGGTCCAAACGTGCAGCAGAAATCAGACCAGTGCTGACTTTCACCCAAGTGTACTGTCGTGTTGAAAGATTGTGTTCTCTCCAAACATCTAAAAAATTCAGGTTCTCAATTACACTGGCTAAACAGAGTGCTGACTGTGAATGTGGCTCCTCCCCATTTCTATCAAGTGTAAAGTCCAATGTGCAATTCCAGTCCCCCCCCAAAACAATAAAATCTTCATTCTGGTTTTGCCTTAAAAATTGTTTCAGCTTAATGAAAAGCTTAATTCTGTCGGGGCCAGTATTAGGGGCATAAATATTCACAAACAAAAAGCAGAAACTACTTATTTCTGCCCTTATAATTAGCAGCCTTCCTGGTTCTAACTCTTGTTTCAATAAAATTTGGGCTTTAACAGCAGGGGAGAAAAGCACAGCCACCCCTGCACTTAAATTAGTCCCATGACTGAGAACATGTTCTCCCTCCCACCACAACCTCCACTCAAATTCATTGCTTTGGTTACTATGAGTCTCTTGAAGGAAAATAACATTTAACTCTTTCAAATTAATTAATTTTATGTTCTTATGAAGTATTCTAATTTGTTGAGATTGTGAATTGGTGGGTTTTTGTTAAATGTGAGCCAAAATCATCACAATTAAAAGAACCAAAGACTTAAACTACTTCAGTCTGTGTGCATTGAATTTATTTAATACACGAGTTTCACAATTTGAGTTGAATTACTGAAATAAATGAACTTTTCCATGACATTCTAATTTATTGAGATGCACCTGTATATAAATTGTATGCTTATGAGGTTATGCATAGTCAAACAAGGCATTAGGGGGAGGAGACAAGGTAGGGGATAAAGCATGTCTTCCACTAAGTGGGAAATAATAGAGGCACAAAATAATTTTGTGCAGGTTCTAACATACCTATGGTTTTATAAATGTTAGTTGATCAGTCAAAGTTTTGTAGGTGAAGTATGTGGCTGTGTTGGTCCACCAATCAGCCTGAAACAACATAATGCATAATTACATAATTATCAGAAAAATAAATAATGAGAGATTGCAAAGAAGTGTGAGAGCTCTAAAGTTGGCAAAGGGCTGGTTTAAACACTGTGCAGATTTATTCATAGCAGTTTTTTTTTACTGCAGTGTGCCTTTTTCTTTTCTTTTTCTTTTCCAGATGCAATGTCAATATTTTCAGTAAGAGTCACATTTATGAAAAGTGCAAGCATGCTTTGTGCTAAAACTGTGGGATAAAGCTAAAAATATATATAAGTAAGCTTTATAAGTCAGAAACAATTTTTTTTCTTCTGTTTCCTACAGACCACCTGTCCTGCTGAATGTCTAGGCTGGAGACATCCAACAGTTCCCACCTTCTGGTCCTGGTCCGAGTCAAAGGGACAAGAGGGTTTTTCTCTCTGGCCACAATGAGTGATGTTGTCATTGTGAAAGAGGGATGGCTACATAAGAGAGGTAATGATTCTGTGAAGCTTTTCTCCAACAGAAACTGCACAATCTGCATATTTATAAACTTTCAAGACAAACATCACTACCTGAACTTCACAGCTATTTGTTGATGCCTGACATTTTGCTATCCTCATTTGCATTGAGTTGAGGGTTGTTGACCACTTGACCATCAGCACTTTCTACAATCAATTCCAGTCAATTCCACAATTCACCTTGCAAGTGTGAAGCTCAGCTTTCATTGGAATTAACTGAAAATGCTCGCTCTGAACCAGTGTAAACACACCATCAGTGACAATGCAAAAGGCTGCATGTTTCTGTAGCTTTTACAAAAGCTGCCATTCTGTTTCTTTTTTTAGCAGTTTATTTCAGTGGAGTAGTGAAATAAATATAAATTATATTTTCCTTCTTTTCATATTTATTCAGTGTTTTCAATATCGGCCAACATGTAATCATACACAGTAAAATCCTGAGTGTTAAATTAACACTGCTCGGAGCATATATGGTCCTACTCTAAAAGAGTGTTAAAGTAACACTGAAGCAGTGTTAAAGTTAATGAGATAATTATGTGATTAATTAAGTGCTGATTGATCATTAGTAAGGAACACCTGCTGTTAACAAGCAGAATCACTGAAGAAAAGAGAAACACAAGAACTACAACTGACTTCAGCCACAGCCTATGAAATCAACTGAAATAAAACGCATTAAATCTCTCAAGATTTCCGTAGAAGATAATTAAACAACTCCACAAACAACATCACCAGCTTCATGCATTACAAAGTTTGACTTTTTTTTGTCATGCATCTAAAAATTTCTTATTAAGAATTAACAGAGGTTTAGATGTTAATGTTTATTGAAAATAATACAATTTGAAGTCACCGTTGTGGAGATAAGCGTTGACTTTCTTACATTAGTATTTCTCTGATTGATGTAACTGTGTTCAAGAAGCACATTGGTTATGTCAAGAAAAACCAAGCGAAAATGTGGTAAAGTTATATTGGTCATTTTTTGATACTGTTGTAGTTGTCACGTGTAGTCTGATTCACTGATGTCATCGGTGGTGATGTGTAATTTAGTTTAAGTTATTGATCACAACTGCACCTTGAACAAATACGAAGAACTTTAAAAAAACACTTTGCACACCAGTCTAGAACAGCTGTACTGTTTAGACACACAGACATCAAGAACACCATCGCTGAGATTCACATGCTGATTCTTCATGTCTATGAGTGCTAGAACTTAAACCTCTTAAAGAACCATATTTTAAAAAGTGGTTTATAAATTTTCTCACATTGCCTCGTATCACAGAACTGCATTAATACAGAAATCATAAAAGCACTACAAATAGATAAGATAAAACGCAATCACTCAGAGGTATGAAATCATTTTATCATAAATTCCTTGCCATCACATATGTGCTTTATAAACACAATTGTAACAGCCAAAGAGGAACTTATATTTAATGAGTCAAGGGTCAAGAAGCATCTAAAGCAAACACTATTCACCAAAACGGTAAGTTGAAAAAAAAAATCTAAACCTTAATTCTCAATAAAGAACTTCTGTTTTAGATACTCCAGAAATAAAGTCTAACTGGTTAGTAATGCATGAAGCTGGTGATGCTGTTTGTGGAGTTGTTTAATTATCTACGAACAATGTTTACATATGAATAAAAGCCTACATTAAAATCTGTCATATAAATAGCCTACTGATTGCCACCATTGATGGACAATTTTATTTTTAATATTAAAAATATCTGTATGACAGTATATTCTGCAGTTCTTCCCTGCTGTACCGAATATCTATACTTTTCAAAGTATCATATCAAAGTTAGAAATTCAAATATTGTGACAAAATTAATTTTGTAGGGTGCCACAAATTTGTTAAAATTTCCAAAGGGTGCCACCACTAAAGAAAGGTTGGGAAACACTGGTGTAGGTGACAACCACTCTCAACTGATTAATAATGTGAACTCTTGCATTTTACAGAGACTGTGTTAGTCTTATTTTATGTTAGTGTTTTTTTCTCTAGTTGAGTTTGTGTGAACCTTATCTCGAGTGAGTTATTCAGAACTAAACAGCAATTTCCTGTTTGTTTTGATGACTGTAGATAAGATGATTAAATAAAGATATTCTGTCAAATTTATGGTGAAAGTTCTCAACCTTCTCTTTTATAAGGGTTCAGGGATACCCCTTTTACTATTTACGTTAAAGTACAGCAGGGTACTTCCCCAACAAGAAGAAATGGACTAGTCATAGGTGTGGACTTGCAGTCTGCGTGGTTTAAAGGAGAACGGCCTATGACATGTGTACTGTAAATGGTGTAGTTTACCAGAATTTGGTCATAGATACTGGCTGCCTGATACTATACTGGCTGCTTCTATAAGAATAGAAGCAGTACTCAACATTTATTTGGTTTACATCTTATTTTCTGAGTGCAAACCTTAAAGGAGTTGTTCACTTCCATAATGAAAATTCTGTCAGAATTTACTCACCCTCCACTTGTTCCAAACCTGTATGAGTTTCTTTCTTATGTTGAACACAAAAGAAGATATTTTGAAAAATGTTAGTATCCGAACAGTTGATGGGCACCATTGACTTCCATAGTAGGGAAAAAAAATACTATGGAAGTCAATGGTGCCCCTCAACTGTTCGGATACTAACATTTGAGTAAATGATGACAGAATTTTCATTCTGGAAGTGAACTACCCCTTTAAATGCATATGCAGTTTAATTGGAAAGTAATATTCTCTAATCATATTATTCTGTTTTTAAGAGTGACAGGCTGTAATAACTGTAGTGCCCTCTATGATTGGTAATAGAATATGAGCTATTGCTTAATTTCACAGGGCTCAGACAATATTTTACTGGTGCCATCCCCCACTTTCTGTTATATTAACATCAAGATTTAAAGTAAAAATTGTAAATATATATATATCTATCTATATA
>NW_015652313.1:170290-172371 GCF_001515625.1 Sinocyclocheilus rhinocerous | reverse complement strand
AAATAGAAAGTTTTTTTATATGTTATCTGTAATGTGCTGTTGCTGGTCACCATTTCTTGTAGGTTTTTATAATTTTAGTTCACCTTTTCAACAGCCTTGCTGCATTTTTAAAAGCAAAAATGTTCCATGTAAAACTGCATTATAATTATAAGAAAATGTACAGAATGCTGAAAATAAAAATCAAATAGTTTTAGATTAAGTATAACATCACACCACTCCACTCATAAACTTCCTAAACTGTAGTTCATGTAAACTATACAAATATTTATCTTATACGCTATCATTCGAAAGTTTAGCATCAGTAAAATTTTTGATTTTATTCAACAAAAATTAGTAATTTATCAAAAGTTACAATAAGCACATTTATAATGTTACATTTACATTTACATTTAGTCATTCATGTTACAAAAGATTTATATTTAAAATAAATGCAGTTCTTTTAAACTTTCTATTCATCAAAGTTATTAAGCAGTTTTCACCATTAATAATAATAAGAAATATTTACTGAGCACCAAATCATCATATTAGAATTATATTTGATTGATCATGTGACACTGAAGACTTAAGTAATGACTGCTGATAATTCATATGTAATTACATTACATATTAAAATAGAAACAGTTATTTCAAATTGTATTAATATTTTACAATATTACTCTTTTTTACTGTTTTTGATCAAATAAATGTAGCCATGGTGAACATAAGAGACTTTAAAACAACAAAAACATTAAAAAAATTAAGTTGTGTGTATGTTTATCATATATATCGCAAAAAGTTTTTTGATTACCACTTATGCCTTCAGTTTAAATGTGTCTTTATAATAAGAACACAATAGTGTTTATGTATTTAGTGATCCATGTTAGCATAACATACATTTACTAAAATATTAATACATAAATGTTTCCATGTTATGTTTGGAAGTGTTTTGTTCTATTTCCAGGAGAATACATAAAAACATGGAGACCAAGATATTTCTTACTCAAGAGTGATGGAACATTTATTGGGTACAAAGAGCGGCCGCAAGATGTTGACCAGCTGGAAACTCCACTTAACAACTTCTCAGTGGCCCGTAGGTAGCCATTTTGTTCAGTTTGCAGAGGAACACACAAACACTGTTGCTGCATCCCAATTCGCCTACTTATACTATGCCCTAAAAGTATGTACTCTTTTTGTGAAGAAAAGGTACATACTTTTGAGTATGTAGCAGAATAGTAGGCAAGCTTTGGGACATACTACTTCGTCATAACTGCGTCTTTAACGGACGCTCTGTTGCTTAGTTACGTGCATCCTGTCACAGTTTAAACTGCCCTGTCAATCATCTTGTCAAAGTTAACATTATCCATATTTCGTTCAATTAAATTTTTCTACCGTATTGGAAAAAAATGAAGAGGCGCCAACTCTGTCTCTTGTATTCTCTCAGAATGTCAGCTGATGAAGACAGAGCGACCGAAGGCAAACACTTTTATTATTCGGTGCCTGCAGTGGACTACTGTTATTGAACGCACTTTTCATGTTGAGACTCCAGAGGAAAGGTTGGCATGTCATTTTCAGAAGCAGACAGTATACGGTACAGTTCATCTACTGTTTGCAGATGAAATATAACGCGGATAACATTAAATAAATATTTTTTAACAGGCTAGATTTATTTATCACTCAAACCCCTTTCTATACCTGTCCGTCGGTCTTGCATATTCGCCATGTTTGTAGTTTTTTTTTAAACACTTTTCATGTGTGTTTGTAGTTCTAATAGAATCCTCATCCACCGCGCAATGTGTTGTGGGCAATATTTTTAACCGCCCTCGCGTCCCCCTGCTCTGCACATGCTCTGCATCTCTCTCTCTCTCATTCAGCTCAGCTCCAACAATGAACTGTTCCAATTATTATTTTCACATAGCTATGAGAAGCGTTATACATGCGTGCGTGCAGTTGCCGTACTGTATTAAAGCTTTAATCAGGATAAAACCGTATATTAAAAGCTAACATAAGCAGTAGCATTTACACATAACAGCGTATGTAGAAGAATGAGACAACAACAAACAAAAAACATAGGCCTACCATTAAAAGCAGTGCTTGCACAGGTT
>NW_015652313.1:167015-169541 GCF_001515625.1 Sinocyclocheilus rhinocerous | reverse complement strand
AGAAGGGACAGAGTGGTGTGGAATAAAGGTAAATTATGTGAAAAATAATTTTTTTTTTTTTTAAACGAAGCATTAACACATGTTAGACTGCACCCCATAAACACAATCAAGCCTAGAAAAAAAACAGTGAACCACCCCTTTAAATTCATGATTGCACTCCTCAAGTTCCCTAAAGTACATTTTTTTTAACACACTGAACAAAAGAAAGCTGTAAAATAATAGTTACCCTGCATGGTTTTCTTGTTTTTCGGCAGGGAGGAGTGGACGAAGGCTATCCAGGCTGTGGCAGACAGTCTACACAAGCAGGAGGAAGAGAGAATGGACTCTTCACCTGACCCCATGGACATGGAGGTGTACCTGTCCAAACCTCGACTCAAAGTGGTAGGAGTAACCCCCCCCCCCCATATTTTTTTGTCCTCTCTCTACTGTTTCTATACAAATTTAAAATATAAAGTTTTTTTTTAGGTTAAAATATTTTTTACTGTTCTTTTTTATGGTTGCTAAACAACTCTAAGTTAACACTATAAGAAAAAGTGAACCTCAGTTCACTCAGATTGTGAAAAAAGACTAAATAAATAAAATATTTTTTGTACCTTATTTTTGATTTTTTAAATTATATTGGATATTTTAAAACTGTATTTCTCAAAGACTTTTCTTTATGTTGTGTAGACAATGCATGACTTTGAATACCTCAAACTCTTGGGGAAAGGCACTTTTGGGAAGGTCATACTGGTGAAGGAGAAAGCCACGGGCAAATACTATGCCATGAAAATTCTTAAAAAGGAGGTGATAGTAGCAAAAGTAGGTCTTTTGCTTTTATTCTATCTACTTTTTTTTGGAGTAAATTTAATCATTGGTTTGTGTATTTGCCTGTACAATATATTTTGGCAAGTTCTACATAAATTGTAGTAAAGTCATATAAGAAGTTCTAACAAATTCTTTTCATTACTTATTTATTTATAGGATGAGGTAGCACACACACTTACTGAAAACCGGGTCCTCCAGAACTCCAAACACCCTTTCTTAACAGTAAGCTGATGTTATCAAATCAGACAGACCATAAAGAGTAAAGAGACATTTTAGAATTAGCGATTATTATGACCTTTTATCATTTACACTAGTATATGTAAATTAAGAAACATTCCAAGTCCAGTTTTTTGACAGGATTTTTTTTTTTTTTAATAATAATAATTTCATCGAGCAGGGACAGATCTATAAAATTGTATATTGGGTGGCATAAGGACTATGGGGGAGGCGAAACCAAAGCAATCATCCGTGCATAGTTCTTGTGAATTTATGGCCTGGCATAAACATTTGTGTCCATGAATATTCAAAACAGTTGCATTACCACAAAATAACCATATATACTGGTAATAATTACAAATAAATAGCAAAATATCAATATCCAGGGCATCAAGACACTATCTTTTAAACATATCAATAGATTCTAAATGTCCCTGAGCTTGTAAGAGCAGATCGATAGATCATTACATAGAGAAGCTGTTTTGTTAATATTAATCTATCTATACTGATCTTCAAACGATTTTAAATTTAAAGACTTTATCAAGCCAACATAAAATTTGTCTTTCAATAAATTTCAATCTAGTAACGAAGATTAGATTCTTACATTCTTATACTTTCTGTGATCAGGAACTTATTATTGATTGCAGATGGCAAAAAACTGCCATAAGAAAATAGTTAGACACAGGTCAAAATAAATCAGGAGAAGAGTTGTGGAATAAAATATCCCGCAATCCCAGACATCCTATCCGGATAGGATTAGATTTCTCTGAGGATCTCTGAATTAGCAGAAAAATTCAGCTTTTTCATAGGGTGGCAGTTGCCACCTAATGCCAGCCCGGTAGATCTGCCCCTGGAGAGTCGAATTTGTTTTCACTGATAATCAATATTAAGCCAGACATTAAATGTAAATATTCCTTTAATAGTGAATGTTACAACACCAAATGTCACCTCTGTGTTTCAGGGTCTGAAGTATTCTTTCCAGACTCATGACCGATTATGTTTTGTTATGGAGTATGCAAATGGTGGAGAGGTGAGATCTTGTAAAGGTGAAGTTTAGTAATGATTGTTCATTAAAATTAATCAAGTAATTTTTTTAATTTGCATGCAATCAAATGCTTTATTTAAATAATGTGTGTATAATAGAAAGTATAATAGATTTTTCCCCAGAAGATTCAAAATTCCAAATTGTCTTAAAGGGGTCATATGATGCGATTTCAATTTTTCCTTTCTCTTTGGAGTGTTACAAGCTCTTGGTGCATAAAGAAGATCTGTAAAGTTGCAAAGACTAAAGTCTCAAATCCAAAGAGATATTCTTTATAAAAGTTAAGAGTCAGCCACACCTACCTAAAACGGCTCGTTCTAACACACCCCCACATACCTACGTCACGATCTCGGAAGATTTGCATAACGCCGCCCAAACGTTCACGCAAAGAAAGAAGGCGTAACTTATATTCTCGCTGTAGTATTGTTGTTGCCGCCGCCATGTCGTAAAGACGCTGTGTG
>NW_015652313.1:159529-165592 GCF_001515625.1 Sinocyclocheilus rhinocerous | reverse complement strand
ATAGCTGGCCAATCACAGCTCACCTCGCTTTTTCAGACCGATGAGCTTTGTAAAAATTGACGCGTTTCAGAAAGGCGGGGCATAGAGGAGAAACAATAATGTACAGTATGTGGAAAATAATGTGTTTTTTGAACCTTAAACCGCATAAACACATTTCATTACACCAAATACACAAAATAATGTTCTTTTTAGCAACATCATATGACCCCTTTAAGGTGATGATACACAGGATAAGCTGGTTGCCCGTTGACGGCAACATTGCTCAAAAAGTTGCCCTGTGTATCATCACTTTTACTGTATATCATCTGGGAAATTTATGGGGTATTTGTTCTTATATCACAGCTTTTCTTTCATTTATCGCGAGATCGTGTTTTTTCGGAAGAGAGAGCACAGTTTTATGGGGCAGAGATCGTCTCAGCCCTGGATTACCTTCATTCTGAGAAAAATGTGGTTTATAGAGACCTAAAGGTGAGATTAGTAGAAAAAAATTCCATCCATGAATGAATCATGTTTAATAACGTTAAATAACTTTCTTAATAACTTTAAAGAAAGCTGGTTATGATGTAATTAGTGTAATGCTACGTGTTGTATCATTATCAAAACAATATATCACATAACAATATAATTATTCTGTGGTAGTTGGAGAATTTGATGCTGGATAAAGACGGCCACATAAAGATCACTGACTTTGGCCTGTGCAAGGAGGGAATTACAGAGGGAGCCACAATGAAGACGTTCTGTGGTACACCAGAGTATCTGGCTCCTGAGGTAATAAAAAATTTGATGAAAGATACAGTATATGAAATGAGTTCCACACACTAATAGTTTGTAAATATACTCTGTAATAATTTCTGTATGAACAGTGAATAGAGAGGAAAATCCCGGTAGGAACAAAAAAGCACATTGTTTCTCTCTCTCATTTTTGGAAGTTGTAGCATACCCTGTTAAACATAACAATTTAAACATTTTAAGGTCTCTAATATCTGGAGAGAGCCATCTGTTAGCATTCTCAGCCATTGTTCTCCGTGTTCTCGCTCTAGGAAGAGTACAACACACAGTGGTTTAGACGATGGCACAGTCGTACAATGTATGCTTTGCTCCAAATATTTCTCTCTGGCTCTTTGAAAATTTTAGGTTCCCTTTCATAGATTCACTTGACTCTGTGTCAGTAGCTGACACTATGGGAACTCCCTCCAAGTGTGGTGATTGTCTGGAGCCTGTGTCCACCGTATTTTTCCCGTAAGCGCAAACGTGGCCATTTATAAATTTAATGTCTCTGGTTTCCAGCTATTTAAGCTTACCCATTATTTAGCTGTTTTGTTTTGTTTTGCTGATTGATGTTGAAAACTGCTGTTTCTTACCATATTATTTTAATGTATTGTCTTAATTATAAACACACTGGTTTGTAGCGCAAACACTTTTACAGTTTACTGCACTTTGTTATACTTTCACGTTATTCCCTACAGTGGCTAATGAATCGGAAGTCAAGCACATTCACAGAAAACGGCTAACGGCTTAACTGGCTAAAAAAAGACACCCAAGCTATCACTCCTCCGATTTCTCTTCTTCAGGAATATGATTTATCTGCCTATGCCATCTTCAGATTTTTATTGTGTTTCAGCAAGTCACTTTAAGTGGACTTTATTTTTACTTAGAATGGAATACAATGGCGTTTCGTCAGTGTGTGCCTCCGTGTTTTCGCTGCTTATAAACAAGGAAGGGTTTTTCACACTATATTTAACCCTGGGTCATTCTAAACACTGGGTAAATGGAATCCAGGTGTTATCTTGCTTATAATTTAATCAGGGTTAACAATTAATCCTGACGTTTCACACGGTACATTCCTAAACCCCGGGTTAACATTCTTTTAACACTGCAAAAGCGGTGCTAACCCTTTTTTGAAGCAGGGTTTCATAGCCCAGGGTAAAAAGCGGTGATAGACCTGCTTCTAAATTATGCATGTGAAACATACCTTTACCTGGGGTTATAAGTGGGGTTTAGAACCACAGTTGTCACGCTCTTGTGGAAAGAAGGTGCACAAAGACAAAGGTAATACAATATAACATTTAATGATAATCCAAGATGAAGATCCATTCAAATCACAGGGAAACACAAGCAACATACACAAATACAATAGGACTGAACAGAAACTGGGAGTACTTATACCAAAGCAAGAGAGGGACTAATGACAAAATTAACAGGGCACAGGTGAACTGAATGAACTAATCAAAGGAACTAAGGAAAACTAGGTCATGACACAAAACAGGAGAACAGAAACAAGGTCCATATGGTGACAACAGTAACTTGGGCTTAAGCGCAATTTAAAAAGCCCTTCACAGTGAATAAGTAAAGTGTTTTGGCTTTTCTTTATGCAGAAGCAACCCTCAATGGCTTGTCGAAGTGCTCACATTGCCACAATTTTCTCACGTGTACTCCATAATCTCTCAACTGTTCACACGAGTGTGCCCCCATAGTGCATTTTAGTCCCATCATAGAGTCACATATTCTTCCATCCACCATGCTCTGCTGGCCTTAGGGATCATGTAGTGAACCAAAGGCTTCATAATCAGGCTCCAGTCATGAGATGTCTGATACTTCTCTCACTTCATTTGGAAGCGTGGTGAATTCTGCTGTGCCTGCCCAATTTCAGTGAGGTACTCCACATAATGGTTGGTCCAACAGGAAGACTCTAATTTTATGGCAGAAAATTCATTTCCAGTTGGAGAAAGAAGCCTAGGAGGAAGTGCCTCACAGTACCACACAATAAAAGTTATGCACAGATGCCATCTCACCCTGTTACCTGGGAAACAACCCCATTTTTGGACTGGATTTTTTCGATTTTCTTCTTATTACAAATGCCCTGTAAGTTGAGGCACAGTTTAAGAAGGTCACCCAGCCGCTGGAGCCCGGAAGGGCGATCATGTCACATGTTGAGGCCTAGAGAATGGAAGTTGCCTCATCAGACCGCGAGTTCGGCTAGGCAGAGGTGGATATGTTCACTTCGAGAAAGATAGCCCAGTGTGCCTTTTGGTTCTCTTTTTCTCCTCCATTGTCTTTGGGGATAGACGCTCTGGCTAATGTGTGGCCGATGACTCGCTTATATGCCTTCCTTCCAATTGCAGAGTGGGGGGAGACAAAGTGAGTCTTCCTCTTTTGGGGTTCTAATTACATTTTGAATGCAAGAGCTCATTCTACTAGGGGGCTGTATACTTTTAAGTGGTGGCTATTTGCGTCATAGTGTAAGCAGCCCTTGGAGCGTGCAGTCTGGATCTGATTCACTGCCCTGTTGGTTCAGTGCTGGTTATCCTTGAATTTATCTGCGGGCGGACCCCAGCTACACTTAAGGTGTATGCAGCGGAGTGATGGATAAATTGAAGTGTACTATACAGTGCTATTGTGATTCCTCCAACATTTAGATTTCACACCTTTCGCATGTTATAGATTTATTTATCATCGCATAATGAATCAATAATTCCTTCCAGCTTGCAACTACTATAAATATATCCAGCTTTATCCACATACTGTACATACATTTTAAAGTTTGTCACTATACCAAATTGAAGTTGTACAATTCCTTACAGATTTTATACCTTTCAAACCTTACAGATTTCCATATCATAGAATAATGTATTAATAACGTCAACTTGCAACTACTTCAAATATATCCACATATCTACATATACAGTGGGGAAAATAATTATTTGATCCCCTGCTGATTTTGTAAGTTTGACCACTTACAAAAAAATTAAGGGTCTATAATTTTTATGGTAGGTTTATTTTAACGGATAGAGACAGAATATCAACAAAATCATGGAGTGGCCTAGCCAGTCCCCAGACCTTAATTCTATAGAAAATCTGTGGAGTGAGCTGAAACTTTGAGTTGCCAAGAAACCTTAAGGATTTAGAGAGAATCTTTAAAGAGGAGTGGAACAAAATCCCTCCTGAGATGTGTGCAAACCTGGTGACCAACTACAAGACACGTCTTACCTCTGTGCTTGCCAACAAGAGTTTCTCCACCAAGTTTTGCTTGGGGATCAAATACTTATTTGACTCACTGAAATGCAAATCAATTTATAACCTTTGAACAGTGTTTTTTTTTTTCTGAATTTTTTGCTTGATATTCTCTCTATCCGTTAAAATAAACCTACCATAAAAATTATAGACCCTTCATTTCTTTGTAAGTGGGCAAACTTACAAAATCAGTAGGGGATCAAATAATTATTTTCCCCACTGTATCTGCATATACAGTAGTAAACATTTGAAGTGGATCTAAAAAGTTAGTCAAAGTTGTCCTAAGACAAGAACGCATTTTGGTTTTAGGTTTTAGGACAACTTTGATGAAAGGTTTTGATCCACTTCAAATGTTGACTACTGTATATCTACATATACTCACATAAAGCGATATGTGCTAATCTCAGCTAAGTGCAAATAGCAAATAGCAAATCTCAGATAAGTGATTCTTTACAGCGTTGCCATATGTAAACTCATATTTTGTCCAGCTCTAAACTGCTAAATGTGGGCACTAAATGTGTATTGTGGAAATCGATATGCAAATAAAAATTGTCTTGACTTGAAATTGAATTCCATCTTTCAAGCATTTAGGAGTATATTTGGGAATATACCACCTCCAATTTTAATCAGTTCCACATGCAATCATCTGATCTGTCATGTGATTAATCATGGATAATAATAGGAGTGTTCAACCTGAAGCGGCGCTGCGCACACCGATATGTGTATGACTTCAAAGTACAGTGAGTGTGATTAAAGAGCAAGACGGCTCCTTATGCTTTTGGATCTCTCTCGTGGTACTTTGATGTCATACACCGATCGATCTGCGCAGTGCCGCTTCAAGTCGAACACACCTAATGGAGATGTTGAGAAGTTATGTCATGACAAGCCATGAATTTTGATGTGAAAGGTAGAAGACAGACATTTTTTTGCTTTTAAGTGCATTCCAAAAATCACTGTTAAAACATTTATTACACTCTAATGAAATATTTGTGATTTTACATTAATTTACATGAATAAATTATTTTGTCAGAATACACAGCAGTTTAAATGGTTTTCAATGAAAAAAACACACTTGTAGTTATCTACCATGCTAACCAGCAAAATCCTGACCCCTTTGGCCCCACTTTTGGTTCTCTGCTGCTCTTTCTCAGGTTCTTGAGGACAATGATTATGGCCGGGCGGTGGACTGGTGGGGGTTGGGTGTAGTCATGTACGAGATGATGTGCGGCCGGCTGCCCTTCTACAACCAGGATCATGAGAAACTCTTTGAATTGATCCTCATGGATGAGATCTGTTTTCCTCGTACACTTGGACCTGAGGCAAAATCTTTGCTGTCAGGACTACTTCAGAAAGACCCAAAGCAGCGGTGAGAAACCTTTTGAATTTCTTCTGCTGGCAGTAATACAAAATATTGCCAACAATATACATATTTCTGCATCAATGCCACATTTGAATGAGGTCTTGAAATTTTAAGGGAAGCTGAGCTACCTTTGCTGAGCTACCTTCACTGCACAAGCAATGGCACTTGGTACATAATCTTTTGGGAGTATTTGTCCTAAAAAAAATAGCCAAATGTACTGAACATTTATACTTTTTTCATATTACTTTTTTTTTTTTTTTTGCATAGGAATGGGGATTGATTATACTGACCAGGATTTGTTTTCCTCTTGAAACATTTTTGACAAGTTGTCTCCCCGTGACTACTGTCCTCTGTTAAGTCTAATACCATAAAATCTTAAAACTGCTAGTGTGAGACAAGAGTGGTTTATTTCATGTGTGGTAGAAGAGCAGTCTGTGATATAGAATAGTATGCAGGTGGACTCATAGATGACATTTTAGATTAAGATGAATCACAACCTATGAAGGTCTCTTTGTCTTTTGGGGACAATTGATTTAATTTAGTACTCTTACAAATAATCATCTGTGATATTATTTTGCTGTTGCACTATTTATTATATAAATAAAACAAAACAAAATATAATGTGACTGTGCAATAAAATAAAGCTAAGACCCCCGCCATGTGGCCTCCCAGCGTGACCATATATATATATA
>NW_015652313.1:157877-158650 GCF_001515625.1 Sinocyclocheilus rhinocerous | reverse complement strand
CTGCATTTATTTGATCCAAAGTACAGCAAAAGCAGTAATGTTGTGAAATATTTTTACTATTTAAAATAACTGTTTCTATTTGAATATATTTTAAAATGTACTTTATTCCTGCTATTTCAAAACTGAATTTTTAGCATCCTTACTCCAGCCACATGATCCTTCAGAAATCATTCTGATATTCTGATTTGCTGCTCAAAAAACATTTATTATTATTATTATTATGTTGAAAACAGCTGAGTAGAATTTTTCAGGTTTCTTTGATTAATAGAAAGTTCAGAAGAACAGCATTTATCTGAAATATAATTTTTTTTGTAACATTATAAATGTCTTTATCGTCACTTTTGATCAATTTAAAGCATCCTTGCTAAATAAAAGTATTCATTTCTATCATTTCCCAAAAAAATAAAATAAAAAATAAAAATACTGACTCCAAACTTTCGAATGGTATATGTATAATGTTACAAAAGCTTTTTATTTCATATGAATGCTGATCTTTGGATCTTTCTATTGGATCTTTCTTACTGTTAAAAAATGTTTGACTGGTAGTGTATGTACAGTATGTAGCCTATGTATCACACTCATATCACATCTTGTTTTAGATAAGAATAAAACGTCAGGTCCGACAATATCGTGTCTTTTTTTTATTTAAATCTAGCTTTATTCGCATTGGCCCATGGAAACCTCTATGAACACACTTGACTTGACTTGGCTAAAAAATCGCGGGGGACGAATTTACGTTTTATTAAAAAGTGTTTACGCATACACTCATGGCG
>NW_015652313.1:153246-157642 GCF_001515625.1 Sinocyclocheilus rhinocerous | reverse complement strand
TTTATTCGCATTGGCCCATGGAAACCTCTATGAACACACTTGACTTGACTTGGCTAAAAAATCGCGGGGGACGAATTTACGTTTTATTAAAAAGTGTTTACGCATACACTCATGGCGCGCAGCCGCGCACACACATTTGGATAGGTTAGATTCCTGCCTCCGTTGCGAGTTCCTATCAAGCACTTTACCAATTCAACTACTCTCTTCTTCTCCTCCTGCCTTGCTCTTTGGCCCGCATCACTCACCGCAGAGCAAGCCTGTTCTCCTGTGAAAACGTGGGAAAAGCCGACGAGGAAGAAGTTGGGGCGATGCGCCGGGAAAATGCCCGGTATGCCCGATTACCAATCCAGCCCTGCTTTGTGGTAACACAGCAGCAGCAATTGTTGACTCATCAGCTTGCCAATGAAAATGCTGCTCTCTTGATCACTTGGTCAAGTGAAAAAATTACAAGCAAGAACTAAGAACTGTGTGACAGGGAAAATCTTTAGAAGTATAGTTTTGTGTGTGCGTGTGTGTTTTAAGAGTTCTCTGAAAGTTGTTCTTGGAAAATGCATTAAAGGTAACAAGGGAATGTAACTGTTTGTTTATCTGTTCTTGGGTTTTCTTTCTGCAGGTTAGGTGGAGGTCCAGATGATGCAAAAGAAACCATGCAGCATAAGTTCTTTGCAGGCATTGAGTGGCAAGATGTTTATGAGAAGAAGGTGAATAATAATAATAATAATAATAAAAATTCCTTTTGGTAATAGAGAGGCCACTTACATATAATATTGTTTTTCTGTTTCTCCACAGCTTGTTCCACCCTTTAAGCCCCAGGTAACCTCAGAAACAGACACTCGCTATTTTGATGTGGAGTTTACAGGTCAGACCATCACCATCACACCCCCAGGCCAAGGTGATGCCCCCTCTTACACTACATGTTAAAAACTCTCAATTAACAGGTATTTGGTTAATAATGAAGGCGCCACCAAGTGGTGATTTACAGGTTGCTCTATAAAAATAGAGAAAATTTTTCATTGGTTATGGTTTTTATCTGTGTTGTTTTGTTTTTTTGTTTTGTTTTTTCAGATGAAAACATGGAGTCCTTTGACAGTGATAGAAGACCCCACTTCCCTCAGTTCTCATATTCCGCCAGTGGCACAGCATAAAAACCCTTTAAAAGAATACTTGACCTAGAAATTTCTGTGATCATTTACTTACCCCCATGTCATTACAAATCAGTATGACTTCGTTCCTTATGTGAAACTTAAATAGATTTTTTATTAATATCCTGGCAACACTTCAATTTTTGGAGCTTGACATCATGTCCACACTACTGCAACAGCTTCAGATTGTCTACACTTACTGGATGTATCAAAGTGAAGTTACGATCCATTCGTCCAGTTGTCAGAAGGGTTCATGTGCATGGTACAAAGATAGAACGGGACATCAGTTTACTGTTTGTTGTGTTGCGAACCGTCCAGTGTATACAGCATCACTAGTTATAAGGTTCCGTTTGCTTTTGCGTTGTCACATCACAACGCTTGTGTAGACATGGTGTGACAGTCACCAGATTTGTAACAATATGAGGTTAAATAAATTATGACAGAATTTTCATTTTGGGGTGAACTGTTCCTCACTAATAACACACACACATTTTCTACACAAATACACTCCCCGAGACACTGCTAATAACTTATCCATAGCCCAACTGCACAATATTTATTTTGTAGTAACACCCTTCAATACTGGATTCACAATGTAAAGATTTTATCAGTGATCATTATTCAGTCCAATTCTTTATTGAGCATGTTGCTAGGTTTTTGAAACAGGCTCGATACTCTGTTAGTCATTTATAAATTCTTACAAATGCACTTAAATTCTTAAATTTTAAGACATCACCAAAAATGAAAATTCTGTTATCATGTACTCACCCTCATGTTGTTCTTTTTCACGTTTTTTTTCTACATAAGTTGTACTTAAAATGTGGTTCTTAAGTATGAATGTAGTGTGTCATGGTTGTGTCCTATGAGGACACAATATTACCTGAACACCAAAGAAGTGATGAATTACAGTTACATTAGAGACTTATGTTTGAGTATAATTTTTTTTTAAAGATTGTTTGATTCTATTTTAGGATTGTCTTTCAAAAGATTCAAAGCATTTGCCAAAATCCACTCAGATTTTTCTCAAACAGAACAGCTACGTCTAGAAATTCAGTATAGTAGATTGTTTTGCACCATTGAGGACATCACTATTTGCATGATCTTTACAGTGATGAAACTGAAGGTTTCAGCTAGTGGTAATAGAGGTTAATTAGTTAAATAATTTTTATGTCAATGCAATTTACAAGATTTCTAAGATCTGTCCATGACATTTATTCACACTTTCATGACTCTAAATTTTTAAAAAAGCAAAAGAAAATGAAAAAATAAAATAAAAAATGCCTTCATGTGAGTTTATTATAGCGGGAAATGGTTATACAGCATAAACTAAAATTGCCAAACAATCGATGTAATTAACTTAATAGCATTCTTCTTATATGGATTTATAATTTAAACATTTTTTTTTGTTTTGTTTACATGTTGCATGGTACCCAATATTTATTATGTAATTTTAAATGTTGTATTACATTAATTTATTTAAGAACTGCATTACAAGGAATTCATTACTAAAGTTTTTTTTAAATACGCTGCAGTAAATTCAAGCAAAACAGTTTATTTGGTCTTTATTTCGGTGTGTTTAATGTTTTATTGAAGACATTTGGATAAAATTATGAAGTTTTTTTAATTGACGTCAACAACTTGTCAATGGATTAAGCTGTAAATAATTTTTTTTGCAAGCCTCTGCAAATGTAGTGTATTTTAAAAGTTGCATAATAGTATAAATAATATGACAAGCATGTTTCAGCATTTTGCCCCTTAGATAAAACATCTAACAAAAACAGAGCATTGATTTGGCCAGTATTTGAATAATGAAACCCTTAAATAATATTGAATGTTGTTTGGTGGTCTATGATGTGTATCACTATATTTTTCTTTTTTTTTCTACTTGCTTTTATGTTTTATAAAAGTTTTTCTAGTTCACTAAATATGAAACATTTTACATTGATACACTTCATTTTCAAATTGTGAATGTTTTTCTAAAAAAAACAAAAAAAACATGAGCTTCAGTTATTTGAGTTATTGTCTTAGCAGAATAAGGGACAAAAATATTATACCATGTTTTGAAAAAAAAAAAAAAAATGTAAAACCATATCCTCTTGTTTTTGTTTATGTGTCTATATATATACCATACCCTCTCGTATGTTGATGTGAGACACACCTTTAGAAGAAAAATGATCATGCTTGGGATATTGAGATTATACAATATTTGTCATTTTCATAAAGTGGTTTGAGATCAGTTTATGTAGCATCAATTATAAACATATTTAAGACACATAGACTATATGAATCAAAGTACTGTGACCTTTTTACTTTTTTTTTTTTTTTTTTTAACGCTTACATAGTTTCTGAAACTATTGGTCCTTCTCTCTAAACTCTACACATAAAACCACAAAATATGCACAGAACATTTTGACTTTGCTTGTTCATTGTGCAGTGGAGTGCACCGGAGTTTGTCATAGCACTCACACATAAAAAAATACACTGTAGGTGCAGTGTGCATGCACAATTGATAAACTTTACATTGAACTGAATTGACTTGAGCTGTACAAAGACACTATTGGCTTTAGAGCTGCTTTACAGCAGAATTTGAATTACTACTGCTTTGAAACAATCTGGATTGTATAAAGCGTTTAGAATAAAGGTGACTTACTGTAACTTGTATACACCTTCAGTATATTTACACAGAATTACACAGTACTATATACAGATGTTTTCCCACATGATCATTGGGTGTATGTAATCAGTAAATAAGTATGGCATTTAAATGGCAGTGTTTCCCAGATTAAACACAAGAGCTGTGTCTAATGTAGAGAGCTGTGTTTAGTGTTTTGAAAAAAGTTTGTTTTACAATTGCAAACTGAGTGTAAAGCAGATAATGTGCTTGCAGTTTTGCAGACTTGGTCTGAAGAATGGTTTCACTATGTGCTTAAAGTACACTTTTATTGTGTAAGCAATTTTAAAACACTATAACTACTTAAATGTTTAACATAGTTAAAAACATCTTTTAAGCAATATATAATCCAAAATGATGATTAATACTTTAAATTTTACACCATGTGTATATAAGAGCACATATATGAATATATGGACTATATGAGTCAAAGTCAGGGGCGCGGGAAGATGTTTTCGGTTGGGGGTGCTGTGTGTGTCCGTGTTGGGTGAAAGGGGGGCGGGGGGGTCACCTCATTTGACAACTCCACAAAGCACTACAAGTGCGTCGATATGAACACTCGTTTAAGTGGCATATACACACT
>NW_015652313.1:126213-153236 GCF_001515625.1 Sinocyclocheilus rhinocerous | reverse complement strand
TGGGATGGGCATTTAAAAAAATCTGATATTCGCTTTTGCGCCATTATCTCCTTGTATTAAAGTTAATCTTGTTCGCATTCTGTATAGTTCATGCGCTAGCGTCACGTGTTCATGAGGATTAGGCTAATCATCACATATAGAAAACATCACAAGTTAAATTAATCATGTTTATAAAGATAAACATGGGTTTATTATAGCCCACTTACAATTTACATTACAGAGATCATTACAAATAAATTATTAAATGCTAAAACTGAATAAATTTAAATGAACAAACTTGCCGTTGCATTTGCAACCATGTGAAAACAGTGGGTGCTGCAGCCCCCTCAGCACCCCTACTTCCCGCGTCCCTGGTCAAAGTAGTATTACATTTTGACGATTCTATTTTAATGTCTAAAAAACGTTATACCTTTACTTTTTTAAAGTATCTCCAATGCATTGCATGCGAAAAATCTATAAAAAATTCATAATCACATTGAAATATGCACTGAAAAATTAGGTTGAAGGCAAATATGAAGGTAGCAATAAAAAAATTAATTCAAAATATATATTTTTTACTTTAAACCTGTCAGTGCAGTGTCAATAACTAATCACAACCAACAGCTCGTTCCTTCTTCATTTGACTATATAGACCTTTTCATTTTTTCCCCAGCACATATTATTAAAATAAAATATTATTTATTTATTTCATTTCATTTCCCCCTCTGGATCCAATGAAAAAGCCAGTGTCTTCATTCTGGATACCGACTCGGATGATTGGTGGTTCAGTGGTGTTGCAGTATTCCGCTGTAGAAATTCACCGGTGGCGGCGCTGGACGCAGATGCCATGACAGCATCATCTGTGTCTCTAACGGGAGAGGGTGTAGTCTACATGGAACCACAACACTGATGAGAATCGAAGATCTTTTAACTGGATTTCGCAAAATAACATCGTGTAGTCGGGGAAGCGCCTATCGTATTGCGGAAGGGGACATTTCTTTTGTTTATCTGGGAGAGATCAGTGCATCTGGAGTATTGTAGGTAAGGTCGGAGGATATTCAGCATCATCAGGGGCTGAAGATAAAAAGCCAGATTCGCTCTAGATTTATCACATTTCACACTAGAAGGGTAATGTTTTTGCTACGTGTCATTTAACACGTACCATTTCTTTGTACTGAGCAGTTTGATAAGCGATTAAATTACGCCTATAATTTCAAATCGAATGTTAAGATTCAGCCATGATAATCAATATGACAAAATATCTGTGAATTCGTGGATTTGGTTCATGCATAGGCTACTGATGTCACATTGATATCTGATGTAAATATAGAGAGAGAGAGAGAGAGAGAAAGACAGCAGAAGGCGTCTCTCTGTGCTGGTGCGACAGCAGCTGATCACTCCATCACCAAATCATTGCTGCTCACTGCTGTTGAGTCAATTATGACGATCGTATGAAGCAGACATAGGCCCGATTTATTGCAAATGTGACATAAAATACACAAAACTATACTTGCATGTTGTCCAATTAACAATGAAAATGTCGATTTGTGCGTGAATGACGAGAATGTTTGATTCTACGGTTTTGTAGTCTCTGACACGAACAGATGAAAGATGAATTAGGCTATCTGTGCAGGCCTGCTGAAATATCAAAGTGTGTTCTGTCCAAATTCATCTATCAACTATGTATGTGTCTGTGGCATATATATATATATATATATGCAGTGTAAATCTAAATTACGAGCTTTCCCCCCTCTCTCATTATTATAAAACTGGATTTCTCCTCTTTCCTACTACTTGTTTCACTTCGGTTTCAGTTTTTTATAACCATTTCTTACTATGTGTCAGTAAGTTGTTGTTATTTTAGCATGTGTGTTTGGCTCAGTGTTATTTTTTTAGGATTACTGATAAACTAATGTAGTTTGATTTGTATTAGTTATCTATTTTAGTTTTAGTTACAGTTGTATTAATGTTGTCAATGTCTTATTTGTAAGTCGCTTTGGATAAAAGCGTCTGCTAAATGACTAAAAGTAAAAGTAAAACAGGTAGGCTACTTTTTCAAGAAAAATCCTCTTAAAAATATTATTCAGACGTAACATGTCTAGACAGCTGTCTTATCTAATAATGTGTTTAACACTGTCAGCAAATATGCAACAGTTAGGCATCCAGTTTTTGGAGAACATCTGCACAAACCGAACTTCAGTTAAAACAAGAACACGTTATCTCTATAGCTCTGTCTTGGGGTACATGAAGTCCTGCACAATTGTGAGGATTAAATAATGACTATGCTCACAGTTTTAATTAGGGTGAATTCTTAACGCCTTAACTGAATTAATTACATGTGGTAGATTTACCAGATCACTCAGTGCTGTCTAAAATCTATCTTTCATTTCGCACAATTCTTTTGTCATTCGCTGGTATAATGGAACATGGAGATATGATGGTTAATTCCCAGCTTATTACAGATGAGGATGGATTTTATTTCAATACTTTCATGAAATTAACCTGTAATAGCTAAGGTTTTCATGTAGAATAGACTCAGATTTTTTGTTGAGTATGGGTCAAAAAGATCATTAAGGGTGTAAATACGTGGTTTTGGCTAATAATTGCCCTGCATTGAATTTAACCTTGGTGTTATAATGAACTGTGGTACATTTTGATTGGGTCCAATTTTATTTATATAGTTCACTTCTCAAAAACTAAATAATGTGAAATATGTCCTTATGGACATTAACACAATAAGCTAAATGAAATTTCTGCACTGTCCTATCCTTTAACCTATTAGTGTTTGATTCATACTAATATAATATGACATCATAAACTCATGTAATTTGACATGACTTAGGAGTTTACTTGACTGTGTTCTCCCTATGATATTAAAGTATTAAATAAAATTTCTCCTCATCAAACATACAGTATTTCATGTCTTGTTTTTCTGTTTTATGTCACAGGATGCAAAGGGGTTTCTCTGAGAAACAAAGATGAGCGTGACATCGTGGTTCCTGGTCAGCAGCTCTGGTACTCGTCACCGTCTGCCACGGGAAATGATCTTTGTTGGCCGGGAGGACTGCGAGCTAATGCTGCAGGTAGGATTTTCATTTGCCCTTCCATTGAAATGTAAAAAAAGCATGTCTTAGCCACATTTGTGAACCAGGAACTGTTGCCTAGCAAGTATAAGTACAAATAATTCTGCAAAATAATATGTTGAATATTGAATATAAACATCATCTTCTGTAAGAAACAGAGAAAATGGTCTACAAAGCTTGCACTACAGCTGTAGTACTTTGTGTTGTGTCATATACTATTGGTCAGGACCGGGTTAACGTAAGTGCTAGGCGGGGCAGAAGCCCCAGGACCCAAAGATGGAGGGAGCCTGTGATTGGCTGTTGAGGAAAGGAAAAGTAGACCTTGATTGATTGGTTTTTCCCAGTTGTGCTTTAACCTGTTTATATACCCGCAACTAGTGTTGTGGGTATCTTTTAATTGCCACAGCTTTACTGGAGCACATGGGAAACAAACACCAAAAGTCAATGAAATGGCGCTACCTGATTAACCCGCACATTGAGTGAGAACAGCTGGACCGGACTGGTGTCACCCCCACAACGCTGACGAGCTTGCCGCTTTCGCCACTGCATTAAAGTGATAACCAATGCTTAAACCATTTGAATTCGACACACGACACTTATAACATTATATGTCAACAATAACAAATACAAGCATTTCAGTCCACACAGCACCACTATTTACCATGCAGTTACTAACAAATATGGAATTATGGTATTTATTATTAATGTCACTATTAGTATAGGATACATATATTAAATATTGGGTAATATAAAGGCAATAAGTCACTTTTATAGAGGTTGTTTTAGTTTCATGTGCTTAAAATATTTTTCAGTACAAATACCATAGTTTTCTTCTTCATTTGTTGTTGTTATAGAAACCATAAAACCATAGTAATGAGGAGCATAGTTTTTGCCTGATTCATGATCTTACTAATGCTACAGTTAATTCTGGATTCAAGAATTACAATAGCTTTTCATTAGGGCAACTACAAATGAGAATTTAATAGTTCTAATAAACTTTAATTGAAGTAAAATATTAATAATTTAATAATAATAATTTATGCATTTAGCAGACGCTTTTATCCAAAGCGACTTACAGTGCATTCAGGCTATACATTTTTTACCAGTATGTAAATATTAATTCAGTAATTAAGAGCTTGTAATATTAAGGAATATTCATATTGTTAAATGCATTTGCAGTATAATCAAAAATATCTATTATTTGTTTCCGTCCTTTATTTAATAATAAATCATTTATTTATTCCAATTGCCCTAAGCCAGCAAAATGTTTATGGGGGAACGTGTGAGCCAGATGGGCTGAATTTTAGCCCAAGTCTGGCCCTGATGATTCTCCTCTTCTAGGGACAGAAAGAACACCTTCTAATAATGAAACAATTTAAAGTAAACTCATTAAGGCATTCGTATGTGCAAAAGTTGTTGCTGTTTCTGGAAACCTGTTTGCTTTGAATTTATATCTGGTGTTAATGCATTTATGCTTTTAATGAGTTGTATCCAGGAATATATGCATATATTCATTGTATCTCTGTGTCTGATATTTGATTTAAAAAATACTAATTGTTGCTTCTTTTGGGAACCAGGAATCATTTTGCAAGTCAAAGTCTATTACAGTATGCAGCATAAATAGAGGGGTGCAAATACAGTTAAATTCAGCAATAAGCTTTAAGAAAAGTTTACTTTCATTACACTACTGTAAAGAGATCTTACAGAAAATTTAATTATGAAAGTTGAAAACAAATATTTCAAGGTTATCTAACTTAATGGGGTTGTTTTAGGGAGAAATAATATTTTTGACTCAAGCCAACTATTATCACTCATTTTTGCTCAACAAGAGACGTTTGAGTTTAACCAACTAAAGTCAGTTATGTTATATGGACTAGCAAACACTAATTGTTGCTTCTTTTGGGAACCAGGAATCATTTTGCAAGTCAAAGTCTATTACAGTATGCAGCATAAATAGAGGGGTGCAAATACAGTTAAATTCAGCAATAAGCTTTAAGAAAAGTTTACTTTCATTACACTACTGTAAAGAGATCTTACAGTAGATGAAATGCGCTAGAAAAGATTCAAACAGTTCAAAACAGTTATGAGTCTGAGGGTGTACAACATGTGCTACAGTATTTACTGTACATAGAATAGTGAAAGTACTCTCATCTAATGGCGCTTTTCCACTGCATGGTACGGCACGGTACGGCTCGGTACGGTTCACTTTTGGGGGGTTTTCCACTGGGTACAGTACCTGGTACTTTTTTTAGTACCACCTCGGTTGGGGTTCCAAGCGTACCGTACCGTTACCAAAACGTGACGTGTAAACTCTGCTGATCACGGATTGGCCGGAGAAAAAAAAGAAGAAAAAAAAAGGTATATAAACTTAAGTGTTTTTCAATTAAATGGTTTCAAGTGTCAGTTTTCAGGCCTTCATGTTAAACGCCACACGCTCAATGTTGGTTCACTCATACAGTTTGTTTTTAAGCATCTGTACCTTGGTTGAGAGTCTGGTAGCATCCAGCTGGAGGAAGATTTTCTGAAGCACCTCAAAGAACGTTTTGAGTTCCTGAGGATAACTGAGGTTCATTGCATATATGACACCCATTAAGAGTGCACATGCAGAAGCGATGTCTCCCAAGTCGTGAAGCACTTCAACACCCTCAATCACTATTCCAACATCAACTGGAGTGGTGGTGGCATCACCTCCCTCAGCATTAATGCTGTAGATGCCAAAGACAACTTGTTCAAGGTCCCTCTGGGCAGCACAGCCATCTGAATCCTTTCCACACACAAAAAAGGACAACAATGAAATCACCAGCCAATTACATAATTCCAAAGAGCTCATTTGCATTGCAGTTTTCTCCGTAAATGTTTTAAAATAGTGCTTGATTACTAACTTTTGGTCCAAACTGATTCCTCACAATTTGTACACTCACTGGCCACTTTATTAAGTACACCTGTATGATCTGATGCCATCTAATATAGCAGCTCTGCCATAAATTCTACTTTTATAAGATTATAATTTTTCAATTTTTAAGATTATCAGAAACGTGAATTTTGGTCTAGACCAAAATAGCCATTCCTACAAGCCATATCCCACAATGTTAAATGGATATTGTGATATTCTTAAAAGCCCTAGGATACCGTTACTGCTGCAGTAATTGTTAGTATTACCTACCAGATACTCTTTGAAGAGACTGCTTGGATCTCCATTTAGATACAAAGTGCCCTGAGGAGGCACTCCCTCTTCTTTTCAACGGTTTCATTCTAAATAGAAAAAAAGCAGCATCAACATACATACTACAAACCTATTACACTTCTATAATTATGTGAAATGGGTGAAACTTTAACTATAAAAAGTAAGCACATGTACAATGACCATTTACTTATACAAACATTATCAATGATTATGCAATTAGTCAATTAGAGTACACTCAAGTAGGGCTGTCACGATAACTACTTTTTGTTGTGCGATATATTGCACCAAAATTAATTGCGATAAATGAAATTGCCATTTTAAGACCATTTTATGCCACTGATTTCATAATGACAGTATAATGATAAAATAGCATAATAATGCAAGTACACGCTTTCAAAGAACAAAGAACATTTTATCTTAAGAATATTTAGATACTGGAATGAGAAATGTGAACAAATATATCTTATAATAGATAAAAATAAATAAACACCTTTGTTAACAAAGAAAGTGCACAGTAACAAGAACTAGGACAAAACAAAGTAACATTAATGGTCAGCAGTTATTTAGTGTTTGGTCAAGCTCATAAATGGGGTCATATTTGAGCTTGACCACATATAATAATTTCTTTGGCTATATAGCAAGTTACGCTAACCGTGTGTGCGCCATTTCACACTGATGAGGCATCTGTATGTCTGCTGTGTTCATACTGCACGATGATCGGCGACAGGAGCTCAGACCCTGCATGACTTCACAGTAGAAAGTATCGCAGACAACTCTGTCTGGTCCGCAAACTATGTTTCATAACCAAACGCACGCGAGAAGTGATAAGGAATGTGTGCGCCATTTCACACTGATGAGGCATCTGTATGTCTGCTGTGTTCATACTGCACGATGATCGGCGACAGGAGCTCAGACACTGCATGACTTCACAGTAGAAAGTATCGCAGGCAACTCTGTCTGGTCCGCAAACTATGTTTCATAACCAAACGCACGCAAGAAGTGATAAGGAAATAATGCAGGATCACACGTGAAATGGTGCCCTGCAAGAAGTTCGCGATTCAAAATGTTCCCATATTGGAGCTAAAGCTTGCGGCTTGCATTACCTGACACTTTCCGCTCTGTGTGTGTGTGTGTGCAGCCGCGCCTGAGCCCTGTCCCCATCTCCGCCACAGAGAGCAGAGGAGATGACAGAGGCAGCACAATGGTATTCATTATGTAAAAATTAGAATAATCCATTTATAATTATAGAAAATGATCAGTGGCAATATCGCAGCACCAAAAATGATCGCGCTCATTTACATATATCGTGCGATAAGTCGATATATATTGACCATCGCGACAGGCCTACTCTCAAATAGAGAAAGAGTGAAAAGGGAAGCTTTTTGGGAAACTGCAGAGTGAATGATCAGTGTGTTGGTGGTACTATGCAATAAGAGTAGTTCTGTTCTTTCTGTTGCTTGTAACTTTGATTGGTCCTTTTGAACGTCAGTACATCAGTTTCCTCAAAATTCTGGTTATTTATCCATAGTGTGTAGTGTAAATACGAAATAGCAATTTGTTTAAAGGGAAAAAATGTGCTGTTAATCTCAGAAGCTTTGTGAAACACAATCAAAGAAATTTTTATCATATGGGGTGCATTTGCAGATGTTATTGGTTTCTGACAAATGGCAACACAGACTAGACAAAATTTACTTATTCCTAAATGTGTTCTACAAAGAAGTAAACTACACCGGTGCAGTCGGGGCAAAGGTGAGGTTAATTTTCTTTCCTTTAGATCCACCTGTCTTCTTCAGCACTCTGATGAGCTGATCAGCGTGGTGGTCAAGTTGTGCAAAAAACGTTGTGACGAGGGGAACAGTGGTAATCCTCAGAAATTCTGCTTCCACCTTTAAATAATGTTCACAAACAACCTGTTATTGGTGTATACTAAAATTTTAGTAAAAAGACCATATGTTACAGTATTCTATAATTCTTTCACACTGTCATTTGATGCATTATATAACATTGATTATGGATGTTTTAAGAAGCAGTTTATACCTCAGGCACAGTGAACCGTCCTGGCCATCAGTGAACTCTGCAATCATGGGTTTGTCTCTGATCAATTGCTACTGATAATTAAAAGTAAACAGGATACAAACAGAAACAAGCTACTCAGAACTAACAAATGAAATGGTCACGCAAGAAACAGTATTTACATTAGTAGATGTTGCAGATCTTACCTATTGTGAGTAAAGCACCTTGGCAGGAACACAAAACACACCTTTCATTAAGGACCTGAAAAATTGCAAAGGATGAAAACAAACAAAACAATTTGATAAAGATTTTGTTTAATTGAATTAATCTGAACTGAAAAACTACAAACCAATAAAATAATCACACTTTGTAATTTTTATTATAAAGTATCACAACAAATTGGAAAAAAACAAGTTTCAAACCAAGTATTAACCACTGTTAATTTTGACAGCAGATTTTAGTTTTAGTCAGATGGACACCTAGTGGTTGAACTTAGTATTGCAGTTTCAACGGAGAATGACTAGCATTGTTTTTCAAATTAACAAGTGTTAACTTAGTACGTTTCTTAAATATATCTGCAAACATATTATTGTATTTTTATGCTTTAGTAGAGTCAAAAACTTACAACAACTTAAACGCTACAGCCAGAAAAATGAAAGGGAAGTTACACACTTCAGGTATACATTTTGACATTGTGTAAATCTATTTATTAAACGTGTAGAATAATTTCCAAAACATTACATATAGCATTATAGATGTTGCGTTCATGATATAAAAAATAAACCTACTAGTATAACTTTTAAAATAGAGTGAACACGGAGCAGTTTTTCCGTGAGCGGGAATGGAAAACCCGGAGTGGATACCGAGCGGAGTGATCAACAGAACCCTCGACAACTTAAACGTTAGTCAGAAAAATGAAAGGGAAGTTACACACTTCAGGTATACATTTTGACATTGTGTAATTCTATTTATTAAACGTGTAGAATAATTTCCAAAACATTACATATAGCATTATAAATGTTGCGTTCAGGCGTTCATGATATAAAAAATAAACATACTAGTATAACTTTTAAAATGGAGTGAACACGGAGCAGTTTTTCCGTGAGCGGGAATGGAAAACCCGGAGTGGATAGCGAGCGGAGTGATTAACAGAACCCTTGAGTAACGTTAGAGAGAAGAACGTGCTTTCAATCCACTCCAGGCTTTGATCACATCCCCCTCAGCAGGCTGAATACACCTCCTCTTTTCAAATTAAAACATTTATTACACTATTTGATAAATGTAAACCTATTTACAGCCTTAAAATTATGAAAAGTGAATACAAGACATTATGGACAGACAGGAACGCTGCAATTGACGGAAAAAATCCGTCGTAGACTCGGTCCAATTAACGGAAATCCATCGTAGCGACGGAGAACTTTAATCAATGAACTCTCTCTTATTACTTTTCGCCCAAATAATGGAAATATGCAGCGGACCAACCTGCGCCACGTGGCTAAGCTAGCATGCTAACTTCAGCATGTCTAAGACGCTAGAACTATCTAAAACTAAAGCAGGCCAAAAATAAAGAACATATCTCTTATTACAAATAAAAAAGATCGATACTGGTGTAAAAACAAATATCCTCCTACCTTTACCAGCCGTTGAAAAGGTAAGACGTCCCACCGTCAAAACCAATCGAAGAAAAACTTTGCAGGGGGTCACGCAGGTGTGCAGAGTCAAATATCTTTGCGCACGTGTAGTCTGACGCGTCTTGCTCTTCTTCTTCTTTGGGGTTTCATGGCAGTTGGCGTCGCACTATACTGCCACCCTCTGGATGTAAGAATTTTTTACTTAACATAAATGGTTTGTGTTTAGACAACGCGTTAGGATTTTGTACAGTTAAATTGAGACATAATTACGTGGACCTTCATAGAAAAAAACATTTAAAGTCAACAAAGACAATTATTATAAGTAAACTGAATATAAATATATTATGTAAAGTGCACAACCTTCCTTGTTCATTTTTTTGAGTGTACTGTGATTATATTGTATGTGTAAACAGTGTAAAATCCCTGTAGATGAGCCTGTAGGCCATCTTCCCTCGTGCTCATTCCATGCTGAAGAACATAGCCAACTCTAGTGCTTTGTATTTCATCAGGAACAAATGTTCTTTCACACCAACCCTTTCTCCTCTTCCTCTTTGTCTCCCACTAGTAGGATTCATTTTCCAAAGCACATAATCACCTGTGACCCTATTTATATTATTCTGAGATTCTGGCTGGTGTGTCATCAGTTTTGCTGCTTAATGTTCACACATGGATAAATGTGTGCTATTTGAGTTCATATTGTGATTCTTGAGGTAATTATATTGTGTGTCTGTGTTTTCTAAATTGAGAAAATTGTTAAACCTGTGCAAAATGACGACATTTTTGTGTGGATTTTTGCAGAAAACTGAGCAAATTGGAACATGTGTGAAAACGGGAAATGTGTTAAATGTTTTGAGAAACGTGTCTTTGTTTCGGAAACTGAATGAATGGTTTTGAAAATTGGCAGACTAGAATCAGTGTGTTAGCAATCGACTGCTAACTGTAAGTAGCTTACTTGCTGCATGTAAAGTAAAGCATTGCAGATCATAGTCAGGGTTGTTCTAATTTGTTGTCAGTTCCGGTCAGCCAGTCTTCCTTATAGGGCACCCTTCCATAGGGAGGAATAGTTTGATTGGACCTGTGCTACAGCCCTTCAGAGGTAGCTGCAGAGTTTACGTAGTTCACAACCCACAACACACAATGGTTGTCACCATACAGACCCTTGAACTGCACCATCCACAGTGTAGCCAGTATAATGGATGTCATTCAACATGACCACTCCCATTAATTAGTCTGCATATTAATGCACTATTTACTTAAGATTTAGTTGAGCTTTGCTCCTAAGAATCCGTTCATACTATGGTACCAAGTGAACAAGTTGAGGATTCTGTTAATCAGGCAATGCAAGGAACTATGTAAACAGTGCAGGTGTACTTAGCTTACAGCTTGGACAGTGCCATACCACATTGTGTCAGTTCAGACATTTAGGAAAAGGTGCATGGAATCAACTGACACTTTCATATTCAACTTAAAAGACATATGACTACTGGTGCGTCTCAGTCAGCTCCCTTGTTCAGTAGTCAGGGCACTGATCAGGGAGTCGGCCATTTTAAAGGCTGTCTCAATCGCGAAATCCTTCCAGTGCACTGGAACGTTCGCTCCCTGAAAAATCCCGCAATGCACCGCAAAAACTAGGGAGCATCGGCACTCACTATGCTCCCTTACCGGAAATAACGTCACATTTATGAAGCGTGAAACATAAACCACACGAGCCAACTCAAATAATATAATGACGCGCGATAGAAGATTTGAAAAGACAAACCGTTTTTTAGTATATTTCAACATAAACACACATCGCTAGACAGGAATTGAACACATCTAATTAACATTTATAATTAATATTCGGCTGAAATGTTGTAAGAACATGTAACAGAATGATGTGTTTAAAGAGAATAAAAAATAATATAAAAATTAAATTGGTCCTGCATGTTGTTTATTAATTCCAGTGATGACGTTCTACTATGTTGTCCGTTGACATTGTACGTAATCATGTCGCTCACTGGAATTCGAGTGATCATTGTCTCAAAGTCAACGTGCAGTGAATTAGGGAACTTAGCAGTGCCCGAATTCGTGTACACGATCTACTGATTCATGAGCTCGGGAACTAGGGAGCTGATTGAGACGCACCCTACAACTCACCATATTAATTTGGTGCCTCCTGTGAGGCCTGCTGCATACTGGTGCCCATTGTGAGGAGACTGTGTTACTTTAGTGGTACCCCGTGAGGCCAGATTATTACACACAGTGCTTGCAAGCCACACACAGGTAAGATTCACGAAGCAGAAGTGTGGGATTTGTTTAATGATTGTAAATATCCAACCAATGCTAACATTACCATTTCCAATGGAGTTAGGTTTAAGAATAAGCAAGATGTCAGATGTCAACATGTTTTTCTTTCTTTAGTCTCGTAGTGTGGATAAACAGCATGCTGTTATCAACTATAACCCTGCCACAGATGAACACCTTGTCAAGGATCTTGGAAGTTTAAATGGGGTAAGCAACATAGCAAATGTGACTGAAGCTCAGAATATAGGCATGAAAACATGACTGCATTTACAGACTACTGTTATGTTATCTGGGAAAGACTGGATGATCTCTCCCCCTTGGTTTAGAAAATAATTGGACAAAGGTAAAGGACATATGCCTTTGGGATACTGTTGCAGATGCACAAAAACGATCAATCAACCCTTGAACCAGACCAGTCCCAATTACAAATGTTTTATGGTTAGGATAGGAAACTTTCTTAAAGGGATAGTTCACTCAAAAATTCTGTCATCACTCATATCACCTCATATTTTTCTGTAACTGTATGTATTTCTTTCTTCTGCGGAACACAGAAGCATACATTCTGTACTCTGAATGTTGTTAAATCTTGACAGATTTCCTGTGATGTTCCTCATTTCTAAGGAACATTTTCTCATTTTCTACTTTGGAAAAAGCATAATAACTCTGGCCTTCCTGAATCTCAAGCACATATACATCTTCATTTGTTTTTCTTCTTCCATTTCAGACCTTTGTGAATGACTTGAGAATTCCAGACCAAACATACATAACCCTCAAGCTGTCGGACATTGTTCGTTTTGGATATGATATCCTTTTTCCTGGTTAGTTGTTATAGGTTTTTTGGCATGAAACCTTGAGGTCTTGCTTAAGATCTACTTGTTTGTAGAGTTGTATACATTAACGTTTGTATACATTTAAGTTATAATGTATATGTTCACTTAACGTTAAGAGCACATTCACATGTGTATATTCTTGAGAAGAGTCAACATAAAGTCCCTGAAGAGGCCCTCAAGGTATGGTTTAATCTGTTTGTGTGTATATGTGTCTATTTTATGTTTTATGTAATATATATTAATATATCTATTATTTTTGGTTAACTGCCCTCTGCTGTGTCAGCATGAGAAGTACACCAGTCAGCTGCAAATGGGCATAAAATCTACAGAAAGCAAGCAACAGAACTTGCAGGAAGAAAGGTCCAAATTAGAGCGCTCTGAACGCAAGAGTCTCACAGGTGAGAGTGATCAAGAATGACCAAAGTCAGGAGAAAAAAAGAGTGAGAGAGAGATAAAACAAAATGTTTTGTAACATGGAGTACAGCGGGTACTCCATGTTTGTGTGTCAGTAACATTCTGTCTGTTTTCACAGCCTTTGTTAATCTCTGTTTATCTGTAACACTGCAGTACAGTGGCCTGGTTTATTTGTAAACCCCTCCCAGTTGAGCTTTTGGTCAAGTGACAGATCCTAAAGATAATCCTTACGCCTTAGTCCAGCTGCTGGCACTGCACTGACATGTCCATCAATGAGCAGTCTGTTACCATGCACCACATAGCTCATGGACCTCTCAACCTGGAAAGTAAAATGCTGAAAAGCTCATTAAATCCATGCACATACAGTGGTGTCTGAAAGTCTGAAATCACTAGTGAATATGTTCCTACAAGTCATTTTTTATTACAAATTATATTATCAGTTACAATTATAAATTATAGTTTGGGAGAAAACTAAAAATGGAAAAAAAGACATGAGGAAGTAATAATAATAGATGAACAAATAGTATTAGTTATTATTATTATAATTATAACAATTTAGTAATACTAAATTAATTAGTACTTATTTAGTATACATTTAAAGTGATGTATTTAATTCCTAGAAAAGCTTTCACTTGGTTGTTTGTTCTGTTGTAGTTATGTTAACGTGTATAATGTGACACTTGAGAAAAAAATTCTAATTATTGTCAATAATATAATAAAAAATTTCTCAATAAAAACTTATTTCAGGTAGAAATATATTTCAAAAAAACATACTTTTTACCCACTGAGTATAATAAATTGTGCTTTGGATGGTAACCAACTCTTCATCTCTCTTTATTCCTTATACACCCTCTCTTTCTGAGTTTTACCTGTGTAATTGTTCCTCTTCAGAGTCATCTGTACCTCGGCCAACACCATTGTATGGCCAGCCATCATGGTGGGGTGAGGAGGACTCTGGGAACAAGGAAGCACACAATGAAGTAAGAAGGTCGGGTGAGAGTCATTCAGGTAAGCACTTGTCCTCCCTTACAGCCACTTTTTGTGTGTTATCGATATGGATATTTGTCTTACCATATTTACAGTTTGGTATTGGTGTCTCTTGACAGACATCACAAAGGAGGCCCAGACAGCTGAGGATGAGTTTAACATCACTGTTCAGGAGATCCGTGACGGCCAGGCCAAATCAACCTACCCGTACCACAGAGAGCCCAGTTATTTTGAAATTCCAACAAAGGAGTTCAATATGCAACCCAAGTCTCCAACAACAGATTTAATCGATATCCCAACCAAAGACACCAATATTCCTCTAATTTCTACACCTCCAGTTGTCCAGAGTCATGCTTCTTTTACTATCGAGTTTGATGACTGCATGCCAGGCAAAATTAAAATCAAGGATCATGTGACCAAGTTCTCCTCTCGTCAGCGTAGCAAGCAGCATCCCAGTAATTCTCTGGTAGCCACACCCACAGAGGTTCTATCAGCTGAGAGCAAGGTGGTAGATTGGCTTGTGCAGAGTGATGTCAGTATGATGTGCAGGCGGCCACCCTGTGAGGATGTGTACAGCACTAAGAGTGACTTGGCGATGCATATTCGGACTCTCAAAGGTAAGAGACATCTTGCACTACCATAAACATGCACTTTCTGTGAGACTCAAATTGATGCATAATGTAAATAATGTGATAAAAATTTATCTATAATAAGGAATTCTGCTAAAATCAGGACACAACATCGGGAATACAATTTAGTAGCATGTTCATTATTTTCTGAACATTGCAGCTATATACAGCACACACACACACACACACACACACACACATATATATATATATATATATATATATATATACACTACTGTGCAAAATCCTTAGGCCACTAGTATTTTCAACAGCAAAAAATGGTTTTAAGTCTGTTATTTCTCTTTTGCTGTAGTGGGTCAGTAGGAAATATCAGTTTACATTACCAAACATTCCTTTTGCCATTATTAGTTAGTTATTAGATATTAATTATGCCATAACGTCTATTAACTAAATTAAATCAACATTTGGTGTGATGGCACTTTGCTTTTAAAACAGCTTTTTGTCCTAGTACACTTGCACATAGTTTTTCAGGTAGCTTTACAGGTAGATTTCTTGAAGTGTCTTGGAGATGTTGCCACAGTTCTTCTGGATTTAGTCTGTCTCAGTTTGTTCTGTTTCTTCATGTCATTCCAGACAGACTGGATGATGGTGAGATCAGATCTCTGTGTTGAGCATACTGGCTGCTGTCAGATTCCTTGTGCATACAAAAATCTCACTGGATTATTAATAATGGCAAAAAGAATGTTTGGTAATGTAAACTGATATTTCCCACTGACACACTACAGCAAAAGATAGAACTAACTTAAAAACATAAATGACTTAAAAACTGTTTTTATTGTTGAAAATACAATATGACTTTTGCACAGTAGTGTGTATACACACACACACACACACATATATATATATATATATGTGTGTGTGTGTGTGTGTGTGTGTGTGCTGTATATAGCTGCAATGTTCAGAAAATAATGAACATGCTACTAAATTGTATTCCCGATGTTGTGTCCTGATTTTAGCAGAATTCCTTATTATAGATAAATTTTTATCACATTATTTTCTTTAGAATTATTTGCTTTAAATTAATGCATTAGAATGACAGCCATAATATAAACTATAAAATATATATGCTATAATACAAAATATATCTTTAAACTTAATAGGACACCATCATGAAGATGGAACCCAGAGTGATTCAGAAGACCCTGTAATGAAAGGACAACGCAGCAAATCACATCATTCCATGCAATCACAATCATCAGTACAGTCACACCAGTCAGCTCAATCCAGGAAATCTGAACCACCCGAATCAGTTCTGTCCCAAGAGTCTGTCTCAATGCAAAAGTTTCATCATCCTCAGTCAGTCTCTCCACACAAACACCATCAAGGAGAACTTGATGAAAGCGAGGTTCATCCTGTTCAAGAAGCCTCTTCTCCTCCCCAGACAGAGGTTAAGCCCATTCACCCTGAACCTCACACCCAGCAGGCCTTCATTATTGAGTTCTTTGATGATAATCCCAGAAAGAAGCGGTCACAGTCCTTTACCCACAACTCTGCGCATGCTGACTCCTACTCTGCATTGAAAGCCAAACTAGAGAGACGAAAAGGTCTGACTCATGGGGATAGGCCCGCCTCTGTGCATGGGCATGTTCCTCCAACACAGCAAATCACTGTTCCACTGAAAGGTTCAAGCCATGGAGGTTCACAGCGATCAAGCTCACTGAAGAGAGAGAAGACAGAAGACGGTGGGACCAGCACATCTCTATTAGGGACCTCGTCTCGCTCTTCACCAGCTATCACCATTAAGCCTTTTGGGAGTGTAGGCAAGAAGTCCAAACTATCTCAGGAATTTACCGCAGAGTTCTTGAAGGATACGGGAAAGACTTCCCCACCTCCCATGTCTGCCCCTCCTGTGATGATGTCCCCATCACACACTCTTTTACCCTCCCCAGCAGAGCCATCTGCACCCTCATCTGTATCATACCCGTCTTCTCCATCCCAACTACCTGCATTATCCCAGTCTCTTCTTCCAGCAACCTCCCCTGTCTCTATCCCTTCCCAAGCCCCAGGAAGGGGTCCAGTTTCTAGTGCCTCCCCACTCTGCTCAGCTGGGTCACCTGTACCACAGTTTTCACCATTGTTAGTTAGTGGTGTTGAAACTAAGGGCTCGAGGGTGATGCGAACCGAGGAGGAGGACAGTCTGAGTGATGCTGGTACCTACACAATTGAGACAGAGTCACAAGATAAGGAAGTGGAGGAAGCTAGAAGTATGATTGATCAGGTGATAAACCCTTTTTTCTTTTTCTTTGGAAAAGATACAAACTGTATTAGTTTGGTATACATTGGTGTATACCAGAGTCAAAATTCAGAGTAGTCAGTGATTGACTTTAACAATGATATAGCAGGTGTAATATGTAGATGTTAAGATACTTTTTCCTATCCGGTTTACTATACAGATACAATAAGTAAGCAAAGTTGAGGAGTGGAAAACTGTGGCACTTTCAAAGCATTGTGCTGTTTGTTTGAGTGGTCTGAAATGTCAACTTCTGTTTCAACTGCTGGTGTGAGTTTGGGTTGGCATCACCTGTTTGACCTATTTGGTCTGAACAATGGAAGACAGTGGTGTTTGAGAAACATGATAAATCATATTTTTTCATATTTCACAGGTGTTTGGTGTTTTAGATGCACCAGAATACAGTGGTCAGACTCTTGGAGTTTATAGGCCTGTGATTGATGATGGTAAAGATGAGCAACTATTCTTGAGTCACAGCCATGGTATGGTAGCTGATGTAATGTCGACATTATCACAGGGCCATGGTAGGGACCAAGTCATCTCACTGCAGGTATTGCAATTACATACTGCTCAGACAGTGCCCTCCTTCATTACTGAAATACTGCCCCAACTGTGTAAAATAGTGCACAATTAATGAATAATTATGATTGTTAGATGTTACTCTTTTGGCTTTAGGCACATCCTGATGTAGGAGGGCCTAAATGGGTCTCATGCTGGGCCAGCCTAGCAGACACTTACAGTGATCCTGGGGCTACTCGAGGATCAATGGGAATTCCACCCCAAAGTGTACCTGCAGAAAGAGGTATATTCATTGAAAACCACTAGTGAGCAATAGGGCTGTGCGACATATACAGTATACAGTATACAGTATGTGTATGCGGTGCAGAAGCAGCACGGACTCATTTTGCTTTCGCACAGGACGCGTTTGCAGTTCGCTCCTGATCCGCGGCTGTTTACCACAAACACAACATTTATCCATTATTTTGATTTCAAATCCAAACGTTGTTTCTGAAAATGCTTTTTCAGCATTGTGATTCTCTTTTATCACAGTACAGTAATACAATCTTTCATAGACATATTCACGTTTAAACTCAATAAATAACTTTGTTTAACTACCTTGAGTGCCATCTATTATTGCGTTGTTTATCTAAAAGTGCACTTTTCCTTGTTTTAAATCTAGCCAAAAAGCCATGTGTTGACTGTGAAACAGTAGACTTTAATTATATGCATTTATGGTGTAATTACTAAATTTCCGTGTCAATCCATGTTAATTTTTACTGCAAATAATGCGCTGTGCATGCAGCATAGCAGAAATAGACTCCGTGCGGAAACGATCGCAGCATGACTGCTGCAGATGCACCGCTCCTGGAGCACACTGCCGGACTGCAATCGCGTGCAGTGTGAACGCTCTGATCCGTTAACATGGGCGCGGACAAAATACGCACCACAGACGGAGTGTGTGAACCTGGCGTTACGTTTGTATGCCCGCCCGGTCTGTTCTGTTCTCGTGCTCCATTTAGGCGCGCTGCATTCTGATTGGTTCGGATAGCATACTGCGGGAGGTCGGGGGAGCGGAAAATCGTGCTGTAAAGCGATTTAGAAATCGCGCATGCTCAAATCGCGATTTTATGTCGATTTCGATTAATCGCACAGCCCTAGTGAGCAATTAAGCATTTCAATACAATTTTTGATTTTATGAATAGTCCAGCAAATTAATAACTATTTTCACTCTTTTCATTTTGAAGATGACAGTGCGACATCAATGATTAGTCAAAGCTTGGATATCTTGGAGTCAGAGGGCAGTCAAGTTTCCAGGACCAGACGACTACTTCCTCAGGTTCCACCTGGAGAAAAACTGGAGAACACAACCCCCAGTATCTTGATTCGGCATGAAACAAACATGGACCATGAGCCACCAGAGAAAGGTTCCAGAGCACCACAGCAGCATGACTGCACTCAGTGGCTATGTGTCCAAGATGATGTGGACCCAGACAGTCTGAGTGACACTAGCCGTTCAGATGACAGCTCAATCCTTGATAGGAGTGGAAGGAGCCAAGGAAAGAGAGGAACTACAACACATTCACCTTACGAAAATGTAAACCATTCCAGAGGGTTAAGAGAGTTGCCAACACCCACTCCTAAACCCACCTCATTTTATATTGGTTCTAAGGATGGTTCATGCAAGTCAGATGTGTCCAAAAGTCCAGTTCTTTCACAGCCAGAGAGAGACTCCTCTCCTAAGATACCTCCAACAACTGTCTTGATACGACATTTGAATGGCCACGAGTCTAGGCGTCCAGTGAAGCCTAACTCATCAGCCCCAAATCTTCAGATGCATAACAGGGATGTGGTGCCCACCAAAGAGACCTCAACCTCATTTGTTCGACAGGAGAGTTTTACCAAAGATAGGGCAAGTGATAACATTCAAGTCAAGAAACTGCCACATATCTCTAGTCATCCTGCTTTGAGAAGCTTGGATACTGAGGAAGCTGTTCGAGATACATTTCCATATCCTAAGGAAGCAGAGAAATATTTGACATCACCAGAAGAAAAGTTACCTGGATCTAGTCAACTATCAAAAACAGGGAGCTGTCCTGCACAAGAGGACTCCCTGTCTGGTGATTCAGATGTTGATACCGCCAGTACTGTAAGCATGGTCAGCTATAAAAATGCTCCTGTCAGTGCAAATAAGAAGCACACATCTGCAGGTGATCTGCGTAAAGAGAAGTCATCTTCCGGTTTACAAGACAAAGCACGACAACCTACAGCTCGTGAACGGCTATCAGAAAAACGCAGAAATCACGCCTCTGCTGATAATAACAGTAAAGCAGAACTAAGTCGTCATCTACAGCTTCGTCGCAGTGCTGGTAACCGTGGTTCTTTAGACCTTTCGGATAATCAGCATGGTCAACAGCTGTGGCCAGAAGCTGCGGCTTCTGACCATGAGTCAAATTCACGACCCAACAGCCGCAAAAAACTCACTGCACCCCTGCAGAAGGAGGACCCCAGTAAGATGACCAAAGGAAGCCATCAGGTGCTGACCCGATCCAATAGCCTTTCAGCCCCAAGACCAACTCGTGCCTCCATGCTCCGCCGAGCTCGACTAGGTGAGGCCTCAGACAATGAGGGTGCAGAGACAGACCGTGCATCTCAGAGCTCCGACCACAGTAAGACTCCTGCTGAAGGAAAGAAACTGTCAAGACTGGACATTCTTGCCATGCCTCGGAAACGCACTGGGTCCTTTACTGTTCCAAGTGACAGTGAGTCCACCTCAAGCAAGCATGGCATTTCTAACCGTCCTACAGAGGCAAATAGCAGTGTGAGGAAGGCTTCAAGTGAAGTGAGGCAGGCTACCAGCAAAGGGGTTGCATCAGTAGGGAAGCACTCCGCCACTCGTAACCGATCTAACCAAGTTAAACACAGTAGCACAACTGGTGAGTGCCTCTCTGTTTATTTATCTTAAATCTCAGAGATGTTCTCTATCTACAGTTCCTATAGACAAGACCACTAGAATTGCATAACATTGCCATTTTACAATATTACTGACAATATTGTAATTTGAAGTTTTAAATTACAAACATGATACATTGTTTAGAAATGTTAATTTCCCTTTTTTGTTTATAATTTGAGGTTCTCACCGGAGACAAAAGGATTCAGATTATTCCTCTACCTCAGAGGAGGAGTTTGAGACCAATTCCAACTCTAAACATAAACGCTCCCATGCCTCAGCTTCAACTCAGACACAGACACCACAGAAGACCATTCAAATGAGGCTAAAATGTGGCTCTTTGGAAACGGAAGAGGACGAAACTCAGAATGAGCACTTCCAGAACTGGTCTACTCATAGTGCAGAGATTGCCAGGTTATTTAACTTTTTTGTTGTTGTGGTGTGAAATGCTAATGCATTAAGATGGTTTGTGATTGATTCATTTTTATATTTTACATTTATACTTACTTCCTTTAGGCTGAGTCAAGACCTGGCCAAAGATCTTGCCATTCTTGCACGTGAAATCCATGATGTTGCTGGGGATGGTGACTCCCAGACATCGTCAGGCATAGGAGCCACCACTTCCACAGGCTCAATGCCCAATACCCCTGCATCCACTATCTCAACCAGAGAGGAGGTGCACCTAAGATTTGCTTGCTTGGTTAAATGACATCCCATTATATACATTAACCCATTCCATTACCTTTTTAATATAAAGCAGAACATGCAGCAAATCTTTATATTCTTCTTATTAGCACAAAGAGGGAAAAAAATTTGTAGATAAAATACTAAAGTCAAAGGTAAGCTAGCCTGTTCGATTTGGAGTCTTGGGTTGCTATACCATGGTACACTTCATTATAATTATATTGTGTCCCAAAAAGGACTAAGACTAAGGTAAAAGATTTTGTTTAATCTTGCATACGTTCTGTTGTATATTTTCTCTTTTGTGCAGAAACCATATGCATCATTACAGAGGTTCCTGTTACCTCAGGTGCTGAATTATCACCAAGTGGTGTCCAAAATTAAAATACTTTCTCTGTGAACCAGTATCGATGTACTAACAACTGTCCAATGTCCAGCTTCGAAACCTGTTGTTTAAACTTCTGCCTTTTATATGCATGAGGGAATTCCCTAATGCATGGAAACTCACTTGCAAATTCACTCCTAAGGCTGTATGTTCACAAAACAGGTTATGTTCACATTAAAAATATTTTCCAAATGTATCTTGAAGAAACAAGGATCACAGTTGCTGTGTTGACTGTGAACACAGAACCCTTTTCTATTCACAATTGAATTAGCATGATCATACAGATATCTTCCCAAAGATTTACTCCCGGAAGCCTCCATTGTAATCTGTCTCTTAACATCAAATTTAACCTGCCATTGTCATGTCCACGTGTTCTTACTGGTGCTTTCCCATCCCTGATTAATCTGCAGCTGGTACAGCATATACCCGAGGCAAGTCTGAACTATCAAAAGGTTCCTCCAGGCTCAACTAGTCCAATAGACCAGGACTCAAATATGAACGACCATGACAGTTCCAGACGGCGTCCCTGGAACCGTGAAGAGGTCAAATTTGGTCAAATCCTTTGCTCATTACACTAATAAACTGATCCATTAGTCATTTACTCAGGGTGTTATGGCCTGCATAGCCAATGGCAGTGCCTCTCAGAAGCTGTATAGATAAATTTCAATCACATCATTTCTAATTTTAATCTTTGATTTTTTTTAATCGCAGGTAATTCTGGACAATCTAATGTTAAACCCAGTCTCCCAGCTCTCCCAGGCTATCAGAGAGAACACGGAGCAACTAGCAGAGAAAATGAAGTATGAAGTAAAATATTTCGTATTTAAAAACAAACTGTGGGTGGGACATCTTGAAGGGATTGTTCGTTCTTCTTCTTCTTTAATCATCATCTTCTTCTTTTTTTTTTAAAGATCAGTAGGCTGTAGTTACATCATGTCTACAAAGTACTTGCTAACGGATTAGGGGAATGGAGATTCTCATTCTAGAGAATATAGGAAAATCTGTGTAGTCCAGGATGAGTCATCAGTATTTTTGGTCCATTTTTCCCACAACAGAGACTATATATTTTAAATGTGTGTATCTGCTAAAGGTTAATTTTACACTAGCATATACACAGGGGCGTAAATTTTGTCTAACAGTTGGGGGGGACAATAAACATAAAATTTCTCAAGAGCAATTTTTGAAGGGGACACAAATAATACAACTAAAATTGTACTTGTAAGAAAATGTATGCACAGAGGAAAGCCTTACTACTATTAGTGCAGCTGGGAGACTGAGCCAAATTAGACAACGTCGAGCTGTTGTGGTCATGTCAGTGTTGCCAAGTCCGCAGTTTTCCCGTGGAATTGGGCTACTTTATCACTGTTGCCGTGGGTTTGTTTTTCATGTCCGCGGGTTGAAGCGACCCCAATAACGTGTGTTTTAGCCCCCGGAACCCGATTTTTACTGGGGGACCCCCTCGAAACGTGGTTAGTTTGGGCTAGTGTTGAGTAGCAATTGGGCGGGTTTTGTTGTGAAAACCTGGCAACCCTTTCCGTCAAGCAAGTAACGTTATTATAGCTAACATTGCGACTCATTGAAAAATGCATTGGCATCATCTGTATTAAAGAGAAAATAATCACTTCATCCGATGTTTAAGTCAATAAAATAGCCTTGACAGCCTTGGAGTTCCACAACTATTGACTTTGTTCTCTCTCACCGGACTTGTGTGTAGGTGATGTAAAGGAGGAAAGCAGGCATTTGGACAAAAGCACTGTGAGGCAAGGGCAGTAGACTCTCACTGCAGAACACAAGATCCAGGGGGTGTGGTTGGATCCACATCTAGGGGGTGGAGATTGGTAGGTTTAGGGATCAGGGGGTTGGAGACGGGTAGGTTTAGGTATATGTAAGGTGGGAGGAGTTGGATCTGGATCCAACCACGCCCCCTGGATCTTGTGTTCTGCAGTGAGGACCATCTCGGCAAGGGAGGAGGAGACTCAAAATGTTTCTAAACTTAAAACGCATTTTTGCCCCGTTTGTGTTGTTTTACTACCTACACAATTATTTAAAGTATAAAACATTGGTATTTACAATACACAGCGTGGTTTTTAATCATATTTTGAGGGGGGACAACCCTCAGATAGGAGGGGTCCTGTCTCCCCGACCCCCCTGGAATTTCCGCCTATGCATATACAGATAGTTCAGCTAATAGACCTAGGCACACAATGCCTTTTGATTCTATTAAGATCTTTAAAACAAAGAACTGGCAATACTGTCTAGGTGTTTTGTCTGTTTACTCCCACAAATATAATGTCTCTTTTAGAGCTCTGTTTCATAACAAGACAGAGGTTTGGGAGGAAATAGAGGCAAAAATCAATGCTGAAAATGAAGTTCCCATCCTTAAAACATCTAATAAGGTACATTCCTTCCAATGTAATTTACAAAGACCAAACATTCATTTCAGAGATGTTTCTTTATTTTGTAATAATTTTCCTTACTTCGCAAGCAGGAAATCTCATCTATTCTCCAAGAACTGCGAAGAGTCCAGAGACAACTTGAGGGTGAGTTTATTAGCATTAGATTTTTAACTTTGACCCTGTATACTACACATTCTGGGCCTTCCCTATATCCATTGGTGTTTTATCTTTGTAATACCTCAGTGATCAACACTATTGTTGAACCTGGAGGAATCCTCAACATTCACTCAAAGGGAACTTCTCCCGGGGGAAAGACCAAATCTGCCTCCAAGGAGTTTACCAGCCCCACTTTTACTAATGCCAATGCAAGTGCAAAGCGAGGTCCCAGGGGGCCTGAGGGAGGTCGATATGTAGTATAAGATTGCCTTCAACAATGGCATAGCCATTAGCTTGCTCTGCAAAAAGAAGAAGAAGAAAAAACACAATCCTGTCAATCATGTACTGCACATCTCTTTGGGAACTGCCATATTCGTGGCACATTTGTAAAATAATTGTGAGACTATGTGTTGTGCAAATATGCGGCATATGCTTTCTCTAAGACTGTAGACACACTTCACAAGCTAAAGCAGGTGTAAACATTGTTCTTTTCAACAGTTGTAATCTGTGGCTTGCTCGAATGATTGTCCGTATGCCAAGTTGTCATTCATGATTGAGTGAATGAGTGGATGTGTCACTGTATTCCTGTACCATGTCTGTTGTGGTCTCATTTGTTGAAAACCATGAGAAAACCATGTAGCATTCAATCCGTGTTCATTGTCAATCATCTAGTGCACTTGGCTGCTACAAATCTTCAGCATGAAAAAATGGGTGAATACACACTACTTAATAAGTGCTTGCCTTCAACAATGGCATAGCCATTAGCTTGCTTTGCAGAAAAAAAGATTCTTCAGCTGTTTTAAATATAATGTTATCAAAGATAAGAATCAAATATTGGTGCTTCTAAGAATATGGCTACTGTTGAATTCCCAGACATAGCAAGTTTAAATGTCGTAAAAAATTAAGCATTCTTTTGGCATAGATTACGTTTCTTTTCGTATTTTTGTTTTGCAACTACACCACACGTCTGGTGTGTCGGGGTGTTTGTTTACGTGTGTAAGCGAGTGCTAGATTATGTAGAATCATGTGTGATGCTGTGAAGTGTTGTTGCTGTGTCTTACAGATGAAAACTTGAAAAACGGGTTATCTTCACCCTGCCCCAATATATTATATGCTTTTATGATTGTATGCAACAAAATGATTGTTTTTAATTGAGGATGACAGAAAACTATAATTGGAGCAAACAAAAAGCAGCTGGATATAACAGGCTATCGCCCTCATGTTTGCATTAGCCATGTATTCTTTAAGTGTCATATACTCTTATGTATTTGTGATTTTGAATGTTTTAAAAGCATAAAAATGATGTTAAAATATCCTTTAATAAGAGAATGAAATCCACAACAATGACACACTAATATTTAATATTAACAGGGTAAAACAGGGTAAGATACCCCTTGAGGCAAGATGACCCCCATCTTAGTTGCTCTTCTTAAAATATGAATACTTAAAATTATATCTTTGGGATAAAATGCCCCTCCCACAATTGGCCCAGAGGAGCATGTTGTTACTAGTGTTTTTAATTTAATACGTGGATGTATATTTAATAATTCCATGAATTAGATGTGCATTTCAAAGATCTTCGCTTTTCATTAAAACCTGTTGGCTAACTGAGTGAAATCATTCAGTTTGAATTTATAGTGTTGCTGTAATGGCATATCTTCAAAATATGGGCAACTAAATATGTAAATATTCATATGCTGTATAATGTAGTAAATGCATATTGTTCTTAAGGGTGGCATCTTATCCATCTTACCCTAACTATTTTATCTTGAGACTGGCCAATATATAATTATTGTGACAACCAGTACCTTCTAATTACTACAATGTGAATGTGCAGTGAACCATACAAACTACATACAAAAACAATAGGTTACTTGCGTAACCCCGGTTCTCTGATAGCATTACGAGAGGTGTCTCACTATGGGATACGCCCCTTCCGCGTATTCCTCAGAAAAGCTTGTTAAAAAAAAGTGCGCATCTCACCTCATTTTATTTGCTGCTGGTTGACGGTGGACAAACTGCACGACTGTGTTACTGCTTTTACACAACAGTTCCAATAAACAAGTAGTTAATATCGACTAACTTACATTTTAGACACAATATCGCAGGTTACTTTGTCGATTTTTGAGCTGTAAACGAAACTATTTTAACATGAAGCAAAACAATAGGTTACTTGCGTAACCCCGGTTCTCTGATAGCATTAAGTGAGGTGTCTCACTATGGGATACGCCCCTTCTGCGTATTCCTCAGAAGCCCTATTACATTACGCCAGCCCCAATTGGCTGGCAGACGTGACGAGATGTAATATAACACTAATATAATTTTAAAATTTTTTTAAATAATGTACTATATACAGAAATAGAAGTATAGGAAAAAAATTAATTGTTTAGATAAATGTACAGATATGTTTATTAGTTAGTTGTGATGGACGATGAATAATTATGAAAGATTAATTGTTCAGGCTGAATATAGCCTGTGGGAAAAAACGTACTTGGTTACTAACGTAACCTCGGTTCCCTGAGATACGGGAACGAGTACTGCGTCTAGGCATATGGGAAAAAAGCCTTTTTTCTCCTGAACTGAAACCTATTTCATTCACGCAGTGAAACTGCACGGCCATTGGTTCGTGCAGGGCTTAAAAAACGAACCAATGGCTCGGCAGCGGAGCTGCAC
>NW_015652313.1:125290-126203 GCF_001515625.1 Sinocyclocheilus rhinocerous | reverse complement strand
ACATACATAGGAATAACACAGTAGGGATGTAATATAACACTAATATAATAAAAAAAGAAAAATTAAATAATGTACTATATACAGAAATAGAAGTATAGGAAAAAAATTAATTGTTTAGATAAATGTACAGATATGTTTATTAGTTAGTTGTGATGGACGATGAATAATTATGAAAGATTAATTGTTCAGGCTGAATATAGCCTGTGGGAAAAAACGTACTTGGTTACTAACGTAACCTCGGTTCCCTGAGATACGGGAACGAGTACTGCGTCTAGGCATATGGGAAAAAAGCCTTTTTTCTCCTGAACTGAAACTAATGTAGTGGAACGACTTAAGGTATAACTTCCATAAGCAACCAATGCTTATAGAGATGTCAACAATAACCCAAGGCTAAAACGTGCTGAGCTTTCTATGCCACACCCGGACTGGTTAATCGTTCCAGAGTATACCCGTAACTTAACTGATGCTAGTGCTAGAAGCAGAGCAGCCTTCAGCGATAGCGACCTAATGCTGGCGGACTGTAGCGGCTCGAAAGCGGGGCCCTTCAGGGCCTTCAGCACAGTGGGTGACATGGGTGTCCTTGCTCTGCACGGAGGTGGGGACCACGCCGCTGAAGCGCGGGGGTCTTCGAGCGAATTGGAGTGAATATCTTTGCTTTATTATCCCCATAACCCATTTTGACACCCCGTGCCTGCCAGGCCTCGGCCTGCGTGATGAGGGGTTGAATTAACTCGGGTGACTGGCCGCACGGGGCCAGAACACGTACGAGTGATGGAAGAGGAAGTTTGCTCTCTTTTTGAAAATGTTTGTGCTTTATTATTTTTCCCGCTATCACAGCGGTTGAATGCTTGGGCGCATGAACGGGCCCGTTGTTTGCACAAAACACATTTCCCTCTGTACCCGGAGCTGAACG
>NW_015652313.1:119369-125265 GCF_001515625.1 Sinocyclocheilus rhinocerous | reverse complement strand
TCCAGACGGCTGCGAGAGGGCTCCTCTGGAGGGGACCACTCTAAACCCAGCTCTTCGACCGCCTTGGAGAGGATACGGAGAAGCTCGGTATCCGTCCCGTCTTTGGTTGCGCTGGGCGCGGATGATGGCGAAGGGGTGGGGTCATTCTCCGAGCCCAACAGCTCCTCTGCATCCGATGCTGCTAATGACATGCTGTCATCGAGCAGCTCGTCCCCACAGGAGGGCGCGGGGGGCGGAGTCGCTCTCTGAAAAGAAAGCGATCCATGAGTGGAGAGAGGCGAGACTAAAACTCTCACAATGAGAGCAATTAGCTCCCGTGAGTGCAGCTTCCGCATGGGATTTCCCCAAGCAGGAAACACACTCCGTGTGGCCGTCATCGGCATGCAGGGGGGACCCGCACGAACCGCAATAACGGCGCGGCATTTGCAACAACGCCGATGCTTTTTTGCAATGGAGTCTATGTGAGTGTCCCACTTTAGGTCCTGAGAAGATAGTGGTGCCCAGGAATCTGAATGACTCCACTGCATGTGAGTTTGTCTGAGAGAAGGTCAGGCATGATGGTATTGAAGGCCGAACTGAAGTCCACAAATAGGATCCTTGCGTAATTCCCAGGTCTGTCGAGGTGTTGCACCAATCCCAAATCCCATGAGGGGGAAAGCAGTTTTGAAACTGGCAAAGCGCAGCGCGCGCCCTTCATGAACCTGCATACCAAAGGATGCTGTCCCACAGTTTTGTTATCAAAACCAATGTGACAAGCAGATATAGCAGCCAGAAGCACTGTTATTGTTGAAAACGCTTTCCCTTGGTCTATCAAATCCTGAAGAAATGATAGAACGACTGCCACTGCCACTGAACACTGAAAGGGAATCTAGACCAGCACCAGCGCTCAAACACTCCCCATTTGTATTCATAAAGAGACTTAGTCGATGAAGCTCTAGCATTTTGTATGGTTTTAATAACGCTGTCAGACAGACAGGTTGTATTTAAATTGAACCACTCACAGGCCAGGCCCATAGTGCCAGGCGTTCTGGCCCCTGGACAGCAGGTCCGCACCCTGGTTCATGACACCCTGTACGTGCGTCGCTCTCAGGGATAAAAGATTGGCATTGCCCCATAAAATCAGTTTGCGTGCTAACGTGTGCAAAGAAAATTATTTGAGACCTCCCTGTCGGTTTATGTAAGCCACAACTGTAGTGTTGTCCGTTCTCACAAGAACATGATGCCTTTTCAGAAAAGGAAGAAAATGCTTCAGCGTCAGAAAAACGGCTAGAATTTCCAAATAGTTTATGTGAAGATTGGTCAGTTGTTGACCCCATCTTCCATTCACTATCCTGCCCTCGTGAATGCCCCCTCAACCAGACAACGCCCCCCCCCCACGTCTGTTGTTATGACTTATCTGGCTCGAACCACGCCCATGGGTACCCCTTGAACCAGAAAGGTCGGGTGTCTCCACTGGCGAAGTGCCAAGACTGCCTCTGACGTCACTCACATTCTCCTCCGGGAGTGACGTAATGGGTCCAGCCCCTGAGACGCTACCCAGCGTTGAAACTCTCTCATGAACAGTCTGCCTAAGGGAATAACTATCAGTGCTGAGGCCATCAGTCCTAATAGTCTGAGGCATGTGCGAAAGGAAACACAGTTTCCCCTCTGAAAATCGCTCATGCAACGAGTGAATTTTCTCACCCTGTCTTCCGACAGTCGCGCTCTGAATGTCACCGAGTTCAGTGACAGCCCCAGATATGTTATAGACTGTTGGAATTAAAACACTCTTTTTGATGTTTAATTTTAAACCCAGTTTCTGTATATGTTCCAGAAGCATAACTGTGTGTTCTCTCTCTTCTTGCTCTGACCGAGCTGTCACCAGCCAGTGGTCTATGTAAGTAGTGAGACGAATGCCTTTCTCCCTGAGCGGAGTCAGGGCCGCTTCTGTACATTTTACAAACACTCGGGGGCTGAGAGACAAGCCGAATGGTAGAACCAGATATTCATATGCCACGCCAAGAAAAGCAAACCTCAGGAATTTCCTGTGGGGTGGATATATCTTTATGTGAAAATATGCGTCTTTCAGGTCGATTGACTTAAACCAATCGCCCTGGTGCACTAATTTTAGGAGTGTAGAATGAGTGAGCATTCTGAACTTGTACTTTCTTAAGTATTTGTTCAGTGCACGCAGATCTAATATGGGACGAAGAGCTCGAGTCCCTTTCTTTGGGATGAGGAAGTATCTAGAGTAAAACCCGCTGTGGCTCTGCTCGGGTGGGACCACTCTTATCGCCCTTTTGTTCAACAGAGAGGAAATTTCTTCCTGAAGAATATGCTTTAATTCTCCCCACACCTGAGAATGAATTATCCCTTTGAAATGCGAGGGGGGGGCAAACTGCAGTCTGTACCCGAATTGTATTATCCTTAATACCCAGCGGGACTGTGTGCATTCTCGACAACTGATTATTCGCAGCGTTCTGGCGCCATCGTGTGGCTGAGTCGTGAACGAGTTTGTGGTCTGTACTGCGCATGCGTGGGCACTTAGCGCTTGGACAGAGTTTAAGTGTCTCATCACCTCTAAGGGAGCGATAACTCCCCGAGGTGATGTTATAATGTGTTCTGTTAACATGTTTTGCAAAATTTTGGGGGGGAATTATGTTTTGCAACATGTTCTGGGAATACAGTGAAAACTTTATCGAGTTTTGAACATGAAAAGTGCTTGTGACTAGTGGGTGGGTGTGCACCACTGCACCATCTCTTGTCCTTTTCACTTCTCTGCTTCCCCTGGCCCAACTGGGCTCTATTTTCCACACAGAACATCTGGGAACTTCGAAACTCTTCCCTTGTCGAACTCTGAACATCTGAGGGTCGGGCGCTAGCGAACAGGGGGGCTGTGGGCTCCTTTCCCCGGGGAAGACCCCATCAAACTGCCTTCTTCTTCCTCCTCGCTCCCTGAGGATGGGAGTGAGGATGAGGTTGAGGAGCTGGCTGTACCGCCTGAGCTTTTGCAGGCGGATAGTTCTTCCTTGGCCAGGCAGTTCTCTGTTCTGGGACTCTGCTGTGACCCGCTGCATTCACGTTCGGTCTCTGCCGTCTAGGAATGCGATAGCTTGGGGTTGGGCAGGCCGTAACGTGTGCGAAGGTCTGCCGAGGTGGCGGAGGGGGTGCAGTCTGTGCCTTTCTAGGCATACAGAGCGGCAAGGCCTCATCATCCCTCTTCTTTTCCTCGCATCTCTTTTGCATCAGTGTCAGAGCCGAGCCAAAAATGCCCTCTGCATCCAGGATGGCTTCTTTTTCCCTGTCAGAGAGATTCGCCAAGTTAAGCCAACGTCCTCTCTCTTGAATGACCATTGTGGCCATGGCCTTGCCCCGCTTGAACCGCGCATCTCTGAAGACGCAGAGACAGATCCGTAACGACACAGATCTCTTCCCAGTGTGTCTGACCTGGCATGGTCAACGCTTCGTCCTGCAATTCCGCTTGGTACGCGGTCAGCATAGACAGAGAGAGTAACTGCTTTATAAGCGTGTTTCATCATGCTTGACAGGAAATGGTCCGCTTTGGATGGCAACGTCGGATTTGCAGCCACCGTGTGCTTTGGGTGCAAGTGCACGGCAACTAATGGCTCCATGGGGGGCATTCGGAGAAGTCCTACCTTCTCCATTCCCTCCACATCGAGAGCGGATTCTCCCTGCACGGGCATCTTGCTGGTGAACGGTTTGTCCTTCCAGGTCACCGCAACCTCCTCCAGGAGCTCTGGAAACTCACGAAGGAGCTGCCGTGCTACCCGTTTCGCTCTCGGCAGCCTCTTACCCTCGTAGCAAGACTTTACAGTCTCTGCTACCACGGTCGGCCACTGAATGTTTAGTTTCTGGGGGGAGGAACGGGGAGTCCTCGAAATCTTCCTCTTCTTCAGAGAGGAGAAAGTCTGATTGTCCCTCTTCCTCGTCCGTGCTGAGCACACTGGGCAGAGGGACGCAAACGTCAAGCTGTTCACCCCAGGATAAAGCTGCCGTGGTGGGCAGCTCTACAGGGATGGGTACCTGCGGAGTGGCAGCTGGAACGGGGCTAGGTGACATGAGGGGATCGTGGCCTGACAGGCTAGCTTTGCGTGCTAGTCTGCGACGAAGGCTCTTCACAGTGAAGCGTGCGCAGTGTTCACAGGAACCGGGGTTCTCGATCGCCAATTGGGCATGTTTCAGCCCAAGACATGCAGAGCAGACCTGGTGTGTGTCCTTGCATGAAATCTTGTTCCCGCATGAACAAAGTCGCACGGCATCTCCCTCACTAGCCGGGACAGTCTGCATTGCTGCAGCCATCGTAATATCGAACAGTCCTTGCAATCGGCTGGAATGCAAATTGAAGGAGTCAGGCGAAAAACGGCGTGGAGGCCAGTTGTTCGTCCAGGAGTTTGTTAAAGGTTTATCTATTTGTAGGCTTCTGGTGTGAAGCGAGAAGAGGTTTTTGAATGTCGCAGTGACGTTGTGTCACTCCCTTTATACTGAGGGGTGGGGAGGCCACTCCCAGACACAACGTCACGTCTGCCAGCCAATTGGGGCTGGCATAATGTAATAGGGCTTCTGAGGAACACGCAGAAGGGGCGTATCCCATAGTGAGACAACGAAACTTATGCTTGAAAGAGAACATCTGTCTACCAGGGTCCCATTGACACATTAAATTATTTAGTAAATGACATGTTAGGATTGTATTGTGTTTTGTGCCTGTAATTGTGATCTTCCATTACAACATTTAAAAAAAAAATTTTTTTTATTTGTTTACCATTCAATGTAAAATGTCTTTGCAATCCTGGCTTTGAGGTAAATCTTGGAAAAAATGTTTCTAAATATCTGCACTAAGAAACTATTGTATACAGCATAATTATTTTTATGTTTTAGCAGCTCACCATCAAACAGTTTGCTTTAGTTTTGGCTGTGTGTTATGGATGGTTTAATGTATGTATCAAATGCAGATGAGATAATTATTTTGGAATTATTGCATGTGTGCCATATGTAATGTAGGTGAGCCAAAGCTAGGATTTGTGTACAGCTGTGTGTTTGTCCACTTATAGAGCAGTACTGCAGCAGTTGTTGATGAACAACTAACATTTATAAAGCCTAGTAATTGCACACAAGGTGCAATTGTATGTTTTGTGCTGGAGTACTTATGCTCTCCTTATGTATTGCTAAATTTATTCTACAGTTTTCTTTGTCACCCACAATACAAGCCCTGTAAATACATTGCCAGCGTTGAATGTTTCATCTATATGCAGTGTTATATTCATATTGGGCATTCTGTTGTACAGATGAATACATTTAGACCACTTAACCTAATGATTGCTATCGGGATGTGAAGAGACTTTTAACCAGCATAACAAAAAATGTTTCTGAAGACGATCACCTATTACACCTTTAAGTACAGTGGAGTGCGCATTCTGTGAGACTTGCATAAACACACAGGTCCAACAATATATTATTTTTATGGATCAATGTGTCCACTACCTTTCTTTATTAACACTTTTGTAAGTCTGTTGTTGACAGCATACAATTGAAGCAATCCCAAATGATGACCAGAGGCCTCATTTATAAAATATACATATGCACTGATTTGATCTTAGAGTTTGAGTGCGCTAAAATCCCTGCCTTTAACATAGTATTTAGCAGAAAAGAACTTAGTGCCAACTCAGGTTCAAAACAGTCGTACACCTTGTGGCAGAGTTGGAGTACTGCATGTATTTGAAAATTAAGTAATTCTTGCCACTTTTTTATTTATTGAAGTAAAATAAATGATTTTATTTATATTTTATTTAATAAACAGTATAAACTTTGCTAAAGGGATTGTTTTGAACAAGTATGAACTTATTTAAATAAATATATATATAAGGGTATGAATATATATATACATATATATATATATATA
>NW_015652313.1:108746-118776 GCF_001515625.1 Sinocyclocheilus rhinocerous | reverse complement strand
AAAACTGACTGTCCATGCTAGAAATCTTATAATGGGCCATGGTTGGATTACCCATCAGGACAATGATCCAAAAAACCCAACAAACAAACATCAAAATCAAAACAAAAATGGGTCACTGAGAACAAAACCAAGCTTCTGCCCTGGCCAACCCAGGTCCCTGATGTGGACCCTATAGAAAATGAGTGTGGTGAACTGAAGAGGAGAAGCATCAACATGCAGCTGGAAATCTGAAGGGTCTGGAGAGATTCTGGATGAAGGAATGGTCTCTGATCTCCTGTCAGATGTTCTCTAAACTCTTCAGGCATTATAGGAGAGATTCAGAGCTGTTATCTTGGCAAAAGGGTGATGCAAAAAGTATTGAATAAAAGGGTATGATTCATTGTGACCAATGTGTATTAGAGAAAAACATTTATTTCATAATGAGATTTACCAAGGGTATGAATAATTTTGTGCATAACTGTATATATATATACACATTTACATTTAGCAGATGCTTTTATCCAAAGCGACTTACAAATGAGGACAATGGAAGCAATCAAAATCAACAAAAGAGCAATGATATGCAAGTGCTATAACAAGTCTCAGTTAGCTTAATGCTATATATATATATATATATATATATATATATACATATTACTTTAGCTAAAGCATTTGTATGAAAAGGACCACCTTGCCACCTCACACATTTAAAAGATGTTTAAACAAAACAAACCACTTTTATGAATTTGTTTTTTTACACATTCTGTTCTCTATTATTAAAACATATTGTTCTGCAATCATATACTATGGGAGTAGTGAAAAGCAAATTTTTCTTAAGGTGTGCCTGTTGTACTCTAAGCACATTTCACATCAAATGCGCAACATTTCATAAATGAAACCCCTGGAGACTACTTAAAATTTAAGTATTAAAAAAATAATAGAATGTATTTTAATTAAATAGTTTCAAACTAAAGTTCTTCTTAAATATATCTTGTTTACCATATCCCATCAGAAGACATCTGTTTTGTCTGGTATACAAATGCGTTATTCAAGTCTTGTCTGATACCCAAAATCAGTTAATAAAACTGTATTAACAAAGTCTTGTAACAGCCTGAGAGGATGACAGATAAATGGTATTAAAAGGAGTCATAAATGCTGTTGGTTTGACTATATAAGAGATGCATTAGATAAAACAACACTATCTATAGAATCTATAGAATCTTAATAAATAATGAGAGAGACGCAGTGATCAGTGAGAGATCTGTTATCATGGGCTGCTAAACCAACAGTGTTTCAGATGCTAAAACATGTAGGGTTAATATTTATCTTGTAACTTTGACATTCCCCAAAACCTGATGTTAAATCTGATTTGTTGTGAAGACCACAACAAATCTTAAAATAAGCTTAAGTAACATCATTGGTGAAAGCTTAAGAAAATCATTAAAACCATAATTTTTAAACATTTGGATCCAGTCTCCTGGACAAAGGGCATCTATGCCTAAATCCATTAATCAAAGACTAGGTTTAGGTACAAAGGAAAAAACCCTTTGTCCCATGCCTGACATCTACTAAAAAAACGAAAATGTCTTTCAGCTAAACTCTAAATGTAACAGACCACTTGAAAATGATTATTTTACTTTTAACTGAATTACACTACTCTGCCAGGGCTTATTTTGTAGTATAGACTAGACTTTATCCCTTGCTAAAGAAATCTTTAGATCAAATATGACATTCATTGAAATACCTTACCCAAAATGTATAAATATTTATAAACAAGTATGTCATTTATGTAAAATGACTACCAAATACATATATGTATATCTACTATATCAAGTATGTAAATGGTACAACAGAAAGAATGCATGTACAACAAAAAATGTACAACAATATTTACACTTTCTGCCTGACATTCAGACCATTAAAAATCCACAGGTTTCTCAATATCAGTAGGCTACATGATCATACAGTGTGCAAAATACCAGTAAAATAGCATGCAAAATGTAAAGAATATTAGTTTTGAGGTTTCAATTTGCCAGAAGATTTCTGTTTTATCCTTCCTGGATAAAAGCTGTTAACTGAACAGTCTGTGGAGCCATTAGAGGTGACTTCAGCATGATATGTGCTGCCCATACATATTTGTCTTCAGTGTTGAAAACATAAAAGAAGAGAGAAATTAAAGAAGCAAGTATTTCACAGCCAATTTTCAATTTTCTGAAATTTCCGAAACATACAATAGATGTACCTTAAAACAAGTGATTTTATCTTATGTTTTGGAATTTTTCTCGGAGATTCTTGACAACACTGTGTTGACTAGAATCAGCCTTTTTGTCAGAATCCAGTGCATTTTTAACAGCATTGTCTAAGTGTTCACTATAGGATGAAGCTTTCTCAATTTTTTTGCACCTCTCAATCTTAGGTAACTGTTCTGTCTTAGATCCTCCATCTTCCCTCAAACGGTATTCCTCTGACTCCTGATATGCCCGACAGCGGTCAATGACAGCCATGATTGAGATCTTCTCACGAGATGTTGGCGAACGAATTTGGACGTAGCGGTCATCTGTTCCATCTGTTGTTATTTCCTGTTTCTTGCACTCTTGTGTAGGCTGGTCCATCTCTACTGGCGGTGTAACCTCAGGTACTTTCTCAACCACAATTATATTCTCCTCATTTGAAAGGGTAGCTTGAGCGGAGATAAAGAAGCCACTGCTGGCATTTTTACTCTGAAGACTATGCAGATCACTCAAGTACAAACTACTCAATTTTTGGTCCAGAGAACCTGCACGCTGGGTCTGAGTCAGCAATTCTCCTGTATCCCTTCCTGGATAAAACTTGTAAACTGAAGAGTCTGTGGAACCATTAGAGGCGACTAAGCGGCTAGAAGAGCAGCTAGAATGTCTTCTAGAACTGCCGTCAAACATCCTTTCTTCCACAGAATGACTTTGGCCTACTGGTGGCTGAGCAGACGAGCTTCCGAGGTGTGCATATTTTGAACAAAGCTCACGAACGTCTGGCCAGTTGAAGCTCTCAGGTGGTGGACTAAGAGGACTCCTGCAATGGGACAGGTGTGGGGACAAGACCTTTGGGCTACTGACAGAATTAGAAGTGTAGTCTGGGCTGGGAGTCATAATCTGGGCCTTTTGATCCCCATCGTAATCAGGCTGGTCATATGGAGCGATGGAGAGCATCAAGTCTGCTTGACCTGTTAATCAAAATGCCAAATGTAAGTGGAGCAGCGAAACATAAGATAATGTTATGTTTGAATATACAAAATATTAAAAATGTAATAACACAAAGCAGAATTTCTGCAACTAATTAAAATTTGAAGAAATATTTTGAAAAATAGATGTCAACCACATATGACAAGCAGAATTTAAGGTTATATCAGTCCCAGTTGCTTATACTGTAGTTAGCTCCATTGTGGCATGGGACACTAACTTGTCACAGTCCAATCAATGAATGTTGAAATATGTTGTGTTATGGAAATAAAATTAGTTGAAAATGCTGTTTCATATCATTTAACTTTTTTATCATAAAGATATGATAATAGTCAAATAGTATTCATGTTACCTTTGGTCTCCTTCTCTGGCTTTTCTTCCAACACCGAAAGCAGGTTCCTCTTAGCCAACCATGTATCTCCTGACTCCTGACTCCTCTGTCTCAACATTGGTTGTGTGTACTTAAAGCGTTGACTGTATTTCCTTGCAAGACTGAAAACTTTGTTTTGGGATGAATCTGCATCTTCAGCTGACTGATTTCCTGTTTCTCTATCCTCTTCAGTTTCTGCTCTCAACTGGATAACTCGGGAGGCTAGAGCTCTAAGGGGTCTTCCTTCATCCTCCCATTGTCTGGGTCTGATGACATCATTCTCACTGGTTGCACAGTTTTCCTTCTCCTTAAAAGGTAATGGTGTAGAGGACTCCTCTCTGATAGTGCTCAGGTCTAAATCTTCAAATATAATCAATCCATCGCAGCCTTTGGCTTCTGTCTTTCTTCTCTGGCTTGGATCCTTCCTGGAGAGGCTGGGACTGGTCCCTCTAAAATAAGGACTTTCTCTGGGCCTCAGTTCTTTGAAGTCCCCTTGACATCTAGTGACCTCTTTCTCCATATCTTGCCAGACTTTGATCATCTCAGAGGAGGGACGGAAAACCTCTTCCTCATGACTCCCATCTATAGACTGAGGTTTAATGGAACTATCTACATCAGAGTCAAACAGGTCTCCGTTTTCGTCATGCCTAGTAAAATCTGTGTAAGCACTGATAACAGGTTGTTCCAGGGAGGCTGGATTTGCATTGGTCTCTGATAGAGCCGATGTAAGCAAGAGAGATTCTGTGAGTGTGGTATGAGCTTTAACAGGTCCAGATGTACTGGCGGTCTTCTCTAGGGCAAGGCCTTTATCTTTAGGAATGATGTTAAAACGACTAACAGAATTTCTAACAAGCCCACTTGGAATGTAAGTGAGGCTCTCTCTACGCTTTAGGCTAAATGTAGCATCCTGGTGTTCTGCATTCTCATAGTAGCTCCTAATCTTGTCAATGAGTAGTTTGTCTTGCCTGGAAAGCACTGAATCCCTTCTTCTGTAGATGCTTCGATCTGAGTCAAAAAGACTGTCCTCCCCTGATGACCCGATCATGAAGTTTGCTGATGCAAGGGCTTCCTGGGTCAGTGGTATTCCATGTGACTCAGAGCAGGTGGTAGCAAGGTGATGCTGACGCTCATGGGCATCTCCTAGACTTAGAGAGCTCCCGGTCCTGCTGGGTAGATGTGGAGATACGCAACCAAGGGAGCGCATTTCATCTGGGCTGATGCTACTACGCCGTGCACTACAGACAAAGTGTTCAGCAATGGTGCTGGCCTTATCAAGCACAGATGATGGTAGGATGCTAGTGGAGTCTGGTTTCTCTTCTACATCCTCCTCTTCCTCTGAAGAATCACCAGGAGTGTCTTCCTGCTGTAACAGAGATGAGGCCTCTTCTTTAGAACCTTTCCGATCATCTTTGTCTCTTGCAGACTCGAGATCCTGAATATTTGGGACCTGTTTGTCCATCTCTATGGACTCTGGATCACAAAACACATCTGGCTTCAATTTCTCAGTGGAACCCCAGTAAGAGGTTATTTCCAGGTTTTGTGATTTGTCCTTGAGTGTAAGAAGGGAAAATCAAGATACAGTTATAAGCTAATTTCGTTGATCTCTGGGTTTGTTTCAAATACAGCTGGGTATTGCCAACAACCTCATGGTACAATACATATATCAAAGTTCAAAACATTGGTTAGATAACCTGTTACTTACTAAAGCAACTTACAATCAGTAAGTAGAATTTTAGTCCTAGGGGTAAAGTACTAACACTAATACAATTATAATAGCATAATAAATGAAACAATTTTAATTAAACAACTCACCTGTTCCGAGATATATTTTTCATTCATAAAATATGCCTCCACCTGTTCAACTGATGGGCCATTTTCTTGTTTAAAATTGTTCCCAGTGTCCTCACACCCCACTTCATCCTAAGATAAAAACATGTTTTTTTTTTATTTAGGGATGTTTGACAAAAACAATTAACTTTAAATAAATGCCTAAGAATATTTACAGTGTTATATAAGCAATATCAAATAGTATCAAATAGTATAACAATTATTCAGATACCTTTAGATTAAGTTCATTAGCAAAGCCCAGATGAAATCAGCAGACTTTTTCCATGCTGATAACATTTATTAAAAATGTGTTAATGTTCAAAATGTTTAAATGACATTTCTAACTAAATGTGGTAAACAGGACTGCAGTTTTATTGATGGGTGAAAGCACAATCAAATTAGGTAAGAAAAATTAATGAACACACAAAGGGTGGAGAATATGTAGAACTTTGTGAATGATGTGAAAATCTGTGGAGCTTTCTGAATAATTCTGTGCACACAGATTCCATCTGGGCTTGGTCATTAGTTCAGAAGTACTTTCAAAATAACAGATCTTAACAGAACTGATAGTACTGCAGTTTTATTAGTTAATGCAAGTTAACTAATAGTTAAGAGTTATGTTAATGTGATGAATAGAACAACTGTTATTACATACACATCTTAGTTAACATGTTTGAATTAAAATCAACATTGAACTTTTGAAACAATTATGTAAACTGGGATATGATATGGAAAGCGAGTGCTCACCATGTCCTAACCAGACAACAAAATAAAGCAACATGCAATAAAAGGTATCTCATACATTTTAAAGAGTTTTTGTCCTAGAGCCACACACACACACACACACTCAAATCTCACTGAACATGAAGTAACACTCATGTACAGTGCTGCTTGAAAGTTTGTAAACCCTTTAGAATTTTCTATATTTCTGCATTAATATGACCCAAAAGATCATCAGATTTTCATGCAAATCCTGAAAGCTTTCAACCCAATCAAACAATTGAGACAAAAATATATATAATTTCTGGTGAAGCCTCACATTAGTCATAATATTGTCAAGGTACATGTTCTTTAGCTGTACGTTCCTCAGTTGCATTAGTGTGTTATTCTGTATCATAGTACTTGCAAACAGAAAGAACAGATCTGACAGTGTCACATCGCATTCTATTTACATGTTAAATGTGCATAGACAAAATTATTTGTCACTAGAATTATCATGCCTGGTTAGACATGGTGTTACCAGTGGAGCCTCAAGGAAATTTTGAATGCAGTGGCCAGAGTGGTACAGCATGCACGAATAAATAAATAAAGGGTTAACCTGAAATTATTTCAAGGATCTAGTTCTATTTGATCTAACCCATAAATTTTTTTTCCTTTGATGTATGGTCACATTAAATATTTTTGAGTTTGATAACATGATTGCAGTATTCTAGAAAGAAGAGGAAATGATCGTTCTTGACTTTAAAAATTAAAACAAATTGTATTTGGAAGATGCACATCATCATCATCAAAAAACCCCCCCACAAAAAAACCCCCACAACTTTTCTCTTTATAGTTACAGAGAGATAAACAGTTTGGATTGAACTGGGGAGACCAGCACTAAAAAGCATTGCTTTTACAAGGGAAATAATAAAACATGGTGAAATGTTTTATACATGCTTGTGAGTTTTGACCCTTATTAAATTCAAAAAGTGATCCTCCTACGAACATGCAGTACGATTAAAGTTGCTTATGCAAGTAAACTGAGAGTGGAGTATGAAAAGGAAATTCGAAGTGAACTATTTGATCCATGTTTGATAATGTTTTGCTGGATCAAGAAATTAAACACTTTAGTGTCAGTTTTGTTTTTTGATGTTCTTAAAAATTTGAGAACCAACATTCTCTACAAGTCAAAATCCTGCTCTTCAATAAAGCTATTATTACTGTTTTGAATGCAGAGAAAAATCTGAAACAATAAAAAAAGAGTGAACATTTATCAATGTTTATCATATAACAATCATAACACTGTTGCTAGATGTCAATAGAGTGAAATTCAGCAATACAGTAAATGTAATCATTAGTACTGTATATGCATAATGTGATGAACTGTAAAAAGGTAACTACTTGTTACAATTTGTTTAGTTCTTCTATCATTGCGGGATGCTCTACAAAGTTAGCTTCTGCTTATGCATTGTTAGCTGTTAGTGAATTGAGGCATTCTGTGAGAGCACATGCAACATGGCGGGAGGTTTGGCAGACATGCATGTCATGTTGCAGATCAGGTTGGGGTATGATAGAATCCCCTTGGTGGCAGAGAACCTCACCGTTGTGAAGTCCATGGAAAGCAAAGCTCTGGCTCTATAGTGCCAGCAGGAAATGGCAGCCAACATTGAACTGGCAAAGTCAGCTACCTGGTTGTCCTCCATTAGAATATCGTCAGAGTCACTTCCCTCTCCTTCTGCTTCATCCCCATCCTCTTGCATTAATCTGGCCTTCAGAGACGGCGAGCTATGGATGGGCTCCTCATTATCACTGGGAATCAGGGCTTCAGGAGAGTATTCTTCTTGTGCAACAGGCTTCTCAGCTGAAGACTCACATAAGCCATGAGTGCTTATGCTGGCAGAGGCTTGTAAAGGCCACCTGTCAACGTCCAATGCCCCCTCACTGTCAGAATGCTGGGGCATGAAGTCACAAAGATTTCTTCTTAAGAGATATAAGGACATGACCCAAACCAAGAAAAAAAGATTATCTCTTTGACCTCACTCTAAACACAGATACGGGTAGTAACATGCTACATTTACTCCGATACATTTACTCAAGTAACTTTTTAAAAAATGTATTTTTTAAAGTAGGTGCTTTCACTTTAAGGCCCATTCACACCAAGATCGATAATGCTCTTTTAAAGCTCAAGTTCTTTAAAGCAGGGTTAAATTCTGATTGGCCGTCACTGTTTTTATCATTCACCAGCTTCAAATAATTCCACTGATATTGTTCCTCCTTGTTATTGACATAGTTGTGGCGTGGAGTTCCCTATTTTCATAGAATTAGAAACATTATTAAAACTAATTTAGTTATTGTTATATTTATTGTCCTTGGTGTGAACGGGCCTTTGCATTGGGCAATGTTCCAATATTTTGACACATCCTTTGTGTCATACATGTAATTGACTTCACCATGATCAGTTCATCATTATTATCTTGCTTGCTCCTAATCAGATTATTAACTCACCACCCGAGTGAACTTTCTCTTTTTTTACTCTTACCTTATTAAAATGATTACTTTTACTACTCCTTGAGTATTGTATTTTATTTGTACTTTTACCCACCCGTCTTCAGCACTTCAACAGTCTTGTGGATCACAAAATAAACAACACATCAAATAAAAATAACATAATTTGTACACTTCTGCTTGTCATCTTATATTAACAAATGTGTGGTTTCTATTATTTCTTTATATTAACAAATGTGTGGCTTCAATTATTTCTTTGTGGGTTTTTATATATTGTCTTTGTGGTTTTGTATAGTAACCACATGTAACTGAATTTTAAATATTCCTTTGGTTGATTTAATGGCTTCTTACCTTTAGTATTACTGAAGAATTCAGCCAGACAGCAGATCAGCCAGATAAAAGAAAAAGATTGTTAGTAAATTTGAAGGCAGATTATTTTGTACAGGATACATTTTTATCAACAATGTTTATAATTTTGTTCCAAACCATTTCTGTGAAACGTGTGAAATACAAATGGTATACAGTGGGGTCCAGAAACATTATTTTCTTTTTTGTAGAATTTTTTGTTTTCACTTTCAGATTTCAGACATTCAGATTTTTTTGTTTAAGTTTCCAGTTAAACATTCTGCTTAAATTAAAATTAAGTTAATAATAACATTTAAATGTCTTACTACAAAAGAGAATGAAAAATTTACTGTATCATTATTACACGCCAGCAGCTAAGACTTATGACCTTTTTATTTAAAACATCAGACAATATCTTTACTTAAAGTTGAAACAGAATGGACACATAGAGATTTACCTTCAGTGTTCTTTAGGATCTCTTCAGATGGTTCTGTTGGAAGATGAAGTAGTAGACCATCTTTGTGAAATTGGAAAAGGTCAGTTTAAAAAAATTAGTTAATAAGTTAAGAGCAAGACATTGGGAACCTACCTGACTGTCTCCGGCCTTGTCTAGAGTTAGAAAAGTCCTCTGACTGGCATGACACAGCCTTTTTGAGTCTCTCAGGGCTGTACCTATACTTTTTGTCTGAAAAAAAGTTGCCGTCAAAAGCAGGCCCAAGACAATTTTTTTACATAATTAAAAAATAATTGTATGAAATATGTTCATGAGTGGTTGGAAATATTTACAAATAGAATCCATCTCCAAGATTGCTTCCTTTGCCTAAAAGAGAAACACCAAATAATTGTCTGTCCAAATTAATTTGAGATATTTTTAAATACAAAACCTAGTAATAGTTTTTTATTCATTACATACCTTTTGTGGTATCACAGCCTGATGATTCTCTAGAATGAGCCGTTTAATATGATGAGCCCATAATTTTTTCTCCTCCACCGTCCTAGCCTAATGAAAAGAAGATACTGTATTACAGGAGTTGTATAAACATAAAATCAATAAAAAAAAAATATATATATATATATATATATATAC
>NW_015652313.1:90863-108559 GCF_001515625.1 Sinocyclocheilus rhinocerous | reverse complement strand
ATATATATATACAGAAGGAGTAACTTGTATAACATACAAGGAGTAACTCCATTTTGAAGAATTTTCATACAGTGACAGCTCACAGTGAGCGTGAGCTTCCAAGATCCAAAAAGAAAACCAGAAAAGTGGTCCATACAACACAATACATGTGGTTATTTTAAGTTTTCTGAAGCCATAGAATAGTTTTGTGTTACAAACAGCAAAATAATTTTTTTGCACTCCAATCAAATATGGCATGTTGAATGTTAGAGAGCTACAGTGAAAGTGGAGTGACATGTGACATATAAAAGATAACTTCCAAGAGTCATTGTATGGCAAGAGCTGCGTAAAGCTTCTTTAAAGCCCCCCTGTAGTAACTAATTTTATTCCTTAAAACTCATCTTTGATAATCAAAATGTCATATTTAAACGTTTTTACTGTGTAAATAATTTCTTCATGCATTAAAATGGCTTGAATATAACTCTATACCCTTGCCTCATTTAGTATATGTGGAGCCATAAATATGCACATTAGCCTCAACTTAATCACACCAGCTCAGACTACCGGCTCCTTTTTACTTGGTTAACTGAAGTAGTAAACACTACACAAGTGGCAATATTGGATTAATTTGTTGAATGAATTAATTCTGGAGAAGAAGAGGAAGAGTGAATTATGCCGGGTTGTATACAAGGTCATATAATAATAATAATAATAATAATAAAACATTTATTTTGTATAGCAATTAAAAAAAAAAACCTTCTCAAAGCACTTTACACAAAAGCAAGCACAACATTGTAAAACATTACACTTTAAATATAACAAACAACAAAAATTACAAAATAGAACAGATAATCAAGTAAAAGCAATTCTGAAATAAAATGTTTTAAGATGACATTTAAAAATGCCTAATGAATTTGCATCCCTAATGTCAGCCGAGTGAGAATTCCACAGTTTTGGAGCACAGGATGAAAAGGTCCTATGATCACCCCTAGGACAAAGCCATGTTTTAGGGAAAAACTTAAAGACCAGAGTGAGAAGATCGCAAGTTAGTGGTGTGCAAAGGCAGTAGAAGTTTGGCCAAATACTGTATTGCCAGATCATACAAAGCCTTGTACGTCAGCATAAGGATATTTAAATTGACAGGAAGCCAATGCAAAGATGCCAAAATAGTGTTATATGGTCACCAACCATGGCCCCACGATTCTAGCTGCTAAGTTTTGCAAATATTATAGTTTATTAAGGGTAAGAGAGGATTTAGACACACCAACAAGGACAACGTTACAGTAGTCAATGCGCTAGAAAACAAAAGTTAATCAACCTTTCAGCAAAAGAAAAGGACAGCATAGGCCATAAATGTGCATTAAGGAGGTCTTAACAGTGTACAAAAGCTCAAATGACAGGCTGGCATCAAAGAGGACTTCAAGATTTTTTTAGTTTACTTTGTAACTCAAAGGCAATACCATCAACTGAAAAAGCTATAGAGCCAGCATTACGCAGCTGATGGGGAGAGCCAAAGAGCATTTAAACAGAAAATTATTAGGCATGCATATCCATAATCTCAAAAATAGGGTTGAAAAGATGAGAAACATCCACAAATTTACCTGGTATGGAATGTATATCAATCTTAGTGTCATCAGAATAAAAGTGATAGTTAAGGTCAAGAGATCTTAAAAGCTGGCCAAGTGGGAAAATATAAAAAGCAAGGGATGAAGAACTGAGCCCTGTGGGACACCAGTAAGGACAGGATAGGACCTCTGATCTGTAATCATCCATAAAAACGAATTGACTGCGATTAGTAAAATAAGACCTGAACCAGTCTAGGGCAGTCTCTGATACATCAAAGAGTCAAGACAATTAAGTAATAGCATATGATCAACTGTGTCAAATGCTGAACCAGGATCCAAGAAAATAAGAATTGACAGAGATCTAGAGTCAAATGCTAATAACAAGTCAATGGTAACTTTAACCAAAGCTGTCAATGCAATTTCCGACACCCAGATTGGTGAGGCTCAAAATGTTATTAATCATTAAATTATTATGCAGTTGGGACGTAACAACACCCTCTAAAATTTTAGCCAAAAAAGGCATTTTTTTAGTGAGCACAGAAGGACACAAACAGGTAATGCATTTTATGTATCACTCTCTACAACATTGGACATGTACAATAATGGTAATTGATACTATTAGCCTTTGGGTAGACTATGCTATCAAACAGCTATAATGTGTTGCTATTGTTACACAAACCATGTTCCCGTTCGGGATCTCAGATAGCTACCTCCTAATTATCAACATCCTTAGGTAGAAACGCTCCACAGTTAACGGGAACATGGTTACATGTTTCTGACAATAGGAAATGGGCTGTTTCAAACCTTTGGTACACTGCAGTTTTAAGGAGAAAAAGCTCAGCAATGATGTTGACTAATGAATTTGCACATGGTTAGCATTGTAAGCATATTAAAAACATCAGATAGACATGAAAACAATGTTAAAAACTTGATTTTAAAGATTTCTACTTTTTTGTAGAATAATGGAATACATGTTTGCAACAACACAGCAATGAGAAAATAACGGCAGAAATTTAATTTTTTTGCGGAACTATTTCTTTATGAATAAAATATTTGTATTTATGTAAGGGCACTAATAATTGAAGACACACCTGGACAGAATGAGGTTGTTTGGGATGCTTGTAATGAGTGACACTGAAGCACAGAGAATCCTTGGCACTCTCAATCAACATAAGCGTTGAGCACTGCGGTAAGGAAAGAGAAACAAGAGAGAAAACAATGGCGGCTTCACCAAACAAAAGGCATTACCTCTTATTCACCTCTTATAATTCATAAGAGGTAAAGGCTTCACCTTTACATTAGTGCTGACTGTTCAGACTATAAATTAATAAAAAAAGTACTTCTCTATGAACAGATAACAGATAAAGTCGTACCGAGATGTGTGTCTTATAGACGTAATGTTCTCCTCTGCGTTTGGTGATAAGGAGCATGCGGTCAAAGAGAAAGAGCGTACGTTCATTCTTGGCACGATGGACACGAAAGGTGCCCTCGAGAACCAATTCTCCATATGTAGTCAGATCAGGTCCCTTCCAGTTTATGAGCAGAGACTGGACCTCCTGAGATAGATTATGGAGGTACAGAGATCATGTATTGGTTCATATCTTCACTAAACATGGCGAGTACATAAACAAGAGCAGTGAAACATGCTCATAACACAAATTCTTTGCGTGTTCGCGAGCTCACCTGAAGACGGACTGCATGTTCATGTTTTCTCTTCATGTCGTTTATATACCACGCAACACCAGTCATAGTGTATATGGCCTCCTCCACCACCTCATAACCCTCCTCCTCTGGATCAAAGTGCTTGGCAATCTCCTACAATATAAAGAACACATCCAAATAAATCCAAAATTGTTTATTGCAAAAAAGCAACAAAAATCATGAAATCAACCATGATATTTTTTAACATGACCTTGAACTGTATAAGGCCAACAATATTCACAATTATTTACATTACAGGCTGAAAAGAAAATTTTTGTAAATGCATTAGCTGATGTATCATTTCTTCCCAAGTATCATACTCTATTACTGTGTGATCAATGGATTTCCAGAAAAATACTGTAGAGCATCGGTTCTTAAACTTTTTGACTCCAAGGCCCCCATTGTCTACAACAATATTTGAACGTCCCATATCTTTTCCAGTTGATTTTTATTTACTGGACAAAGATTAAGGGGATTCCCACAAATATCCAGATTTTCTTTGGGAATCCTGGTTCTTCAATTAACAACAGTTGTTGAGGGGGGTAAATAGAAATAAGGAATATCTTGATTTTTAATTCTTTTAGCTTTTTTAATTTATATGGTTGTTGTTGTTTTTCATTTGACAATTTTAGGTAATCTTGAGGCCCCCATGGAAGTTTACTGAGGCCCCCTAGTGGGCCCCACTACAGAATCACTGCTGTAGAGTTTGATTAAATGCACAGCCTTTGAAGTTTGAAGTCAACAACAAACAAGGTTGGCAGTGTTTTTCCCTTTTAAGTGTTCCTTTTAAAATGAAGACTACTTTTTTTTTAAATTTTGCTATCCTCAATTATACCAATGCACATTTATACAGTTATTTTGCAATTGATTATGTGCATTTAGTATTTTTACCGCTGTTGTCCATAACCAAAAATATGGAAACCGAGGAAGAGAGGAAAGAAGGGTGGCGTGCGTCAAAGACCGAGGAAGCAGCATCTCAGAAGAATTCCTTTGCCGACTATCGTAATGGCAAACGTCCAGTCTCTAAGGAATAAAATCGATGAACTGCAAGCCACTGTACATGTTCACCACGCATACAGAGAGGCCTGCATTTTGGCCTTTACAGAGACTTGGCTGAAAGCTCAAGACAGCGACTCCGTTTGAACTATTAATGGCTTTGGGACTCCTCTGCGAACCGATCGAGATTCAGTGATTACAGGTAAAAGTCAAGGATGCAGTGTTTGTCTATACATTAATAAAAGGTGGTGCAATTCAGTAATCGTAAGAGAAACATTGTGCACCCGAGACATTGAACTGCTTTCTGTGTCATTACGGCCATTTTATTTACCTCGAGAATTCTCTCAAATTTTTGTTACGGTGGTGTACATTCACCCTAAAGCAAATTAGGCTAAAGTGAAGGAGACTGTTGAACGTATTGTTTCTAAGTTGCAAAATGTTTCCCCTGATGCCCCTAATTTTATCATGGGGGATTTTAACCATTGCTCTTTGAAACACACTCTGCAAAATTTTCAACAGTACGTCACCAGTGCAAAACGATTTACCAAGACTTTGGACTTGTGTTATGGTTCTGTCAGAGGTGCATATAAGTCTATTAGTAATCCACCATTGGGGCTGTCTGACCATAACACTGTGTTTTTAATTCCTGTGTATAAAACAGTTTTAAAGAAGTATAAGGCTGAAACCAAATCTATCAGGAAATGGTCTGTGGATTAATCTTTAGCATTGCAAGGACGTTTTGATTGCACAAATTGGGAGGTTTTTGAAAACTCATGTTCTGATATTGATGAATTAACAGAGGTTGTAAGTAGTTACATACATTTTTGTGAGGATATGCTTATCCCTCAAAAAACTGTGCGAACTTTTGCTAATATAAAACCATGGATAACTAAATCTATAAAGTCTCTTATGATTGAAAGAAACAAGGCATTTCATGCAGGTGACTTGGAAAGGATGTATGATTTGCAAAAACAAATAAAGTGTGAAATTAGGAGGGCTAAAAATAAGTACAAGGAGAAAGTAGAGGGGGATCTTAGAGGAAATAGACTTGGCTCTGCCTGGGAGAGTATGCATACTATAACTGAATCCAAGAGTAAAGGTAATGCCCCCATACAATTGGTTGGTTATCAATCCGATATACAGCTGGCACATGAATTGAATACTTTTTATACTAAATTTGATGTGGAGGATTTTACTAGTGAAATGAATGTGCTTAGGAATGAGACTATGTGTAATATGGAGTGTACATTTTTTAATCAGCAGGATGTTATAAACGTTTTTAAAAAGAGTAAGGTGGGAAAATCCTCTGGACCAGATATGATTGGGGGACGTTTACTAAAGACGTGTGCAGATCAGCTAGGTCCTGTTTTTTATAATATATTCCAAAAGTCGCTTTATCTTCAAAAAAAGTTGTGGAAAGAAGCCATAGTTGTGCCTGTAGGGAAGACAAGTTATCCTAAGACTCTAAATGATTTTAGACCTGTTGCTCTGACATCATTGGTGATGAAATGTTTTGAGAAATTTGTCAGGGATGAACTTTTATTGAAAACTCAAAGTCATTTAGATCCGTTGCAGTTTGCTTACCAGGCTAGAAGAGGAGTTGAGGATGCCTCATCCACCCTGTTAAATATGATTGATTTAACTAGTGAAATGAATGTGCTTAGGAATGAGACTATGTGTAATATGGAGTGTACATTTTTTAATCAGCAGGATGTTATAAACGTTTTTAAAAAGAGTAAGGTGGAAAAATCCTCTGGACCAGATAAGATTGGGGGACGTTTACTAAAGACGTGTGCGGATCAGCTAGGTCCTGTTTTTTTATAATATATTCCAAAAGTCGCTTTATCTTCAAAAAATTCCTAAGTTGTGGAAAGAAGCCGTAGTTGTGCCTGTAGGGAAGACAAGTTATCCTAAGACTCTAAATTATTTTAGACCTGTTGTTCTGACATCATTGGTGATTAAATGTTTTGAGAAATTTGTCAGGGATGAACTTTTATTGAAAACTCAAAGTCTTTTAGATCCGTTGCAGTTTGCTTACCAGGCCTGAAGAGGAGTTGAGGATGCCTCATCCAGTTTTTAATACTATTCAGCCCCATGTTTTAGTAAAGAAATTAATTTCAGAGTTTAAATTAGAATTTAAGATAGTGGGGTGGTTATTAGATTTTTTAAGTGATAGAATGCAGAGAGTGAGAGTAAACAGCAACTTTTCAGACCCTTATTACGTCCACAGGTTCTCCTCAAGGATGTGTTCTCTCACCCTTGCTCTACATTTTATATACTAATGATTGTGTGAGTAGACACACAGACAGGTTCATTTTAAAATTCGCTGATGATACTGTTATTGTTCGTTTGTTGACCGGGGATGAGAATTGTTATGGTCCAGTGGTGAATGATTTTATGACATGGTACGATAGTGCCTTCTTGCAAGTAAACATAAAAAAGACCAAAGATATGGTAATTGATTTTAGATCCAGTCCTTCGTCTCCTCAACCAACTAGAGTAAAAGGTCAAATGGTGGAATGGGCAAGCAGTTACAAGTACCTTGGGCTTATCATTGATAATAAATTACGTTTCGATACTCATGTTGAAGCAGTATGCAAAAAAGGCCAGCAACGGTTACACTGTCTTCGGAGGCTCTCTACTTTTAATATCAGTAGGACTCTTATGAACATGTATTATAAATCTTATATTGAATCGGTACTTTGCTTCTCTATATGCTGTTGGTATGGTAACGTAAATGTTAAACATCGAAATTCTTTGAATGGCATTGTTAACCAAGGTAGTAAGATTATTGGCATTAAGCAGACTGGGTTATCAAATAGCTTTGATCGGTTTGTCTTACAGAAAGCTAGAGCTATTCTTGCAGATTGTACTCATCCACTGTTCCAGGAGTTTAAAATGCTTCCTTCTGGTAAACTTTATAATATGCCTAAACTTAAAAGCAATCGGTATAGACATTCTTTTATTCCCACTGCTGTAAGGCTTTTAAATTTGTAGGATGTCAGAATGTTGTGTTTGCTATTTGTGTTTTGTTTGTGTGCTTTGTATGATATGCTTACAAATGTTATGCTGCACAAAAAATTTCCTTCCGGGCTTATAATAAACGTTGAACCTTGAACCTTGAAACTTGAACCCTAGTAACACAGACCTGTGATCTGTTTTGCTTGAGAACCTATGATATAGCTCTTTCCCCTTAACTCTCAGTAAATATCCTGCAAATGCACAAGAATGAGGAAAAAACAACAATTTCTGAATGCAAAAACTATAATAGTTCAACAAAAATTATCATGCATGATAGGCATTGCTCACAGTAGGTGATTTGAAGCCTTTACTATATTCTATAAAGTATTATTCTGAGAGTGGTTGTCTAACCTGTAGTAACAGATGATATTTGAGGATCCTCTGGACAGGCTTGAGAAGGTAAGATCCTAGAGGCAGGGATCGCTTTAAAGCAGCTTGCCTCTCTCTGAAGAACTTGGCAAGAGTTTTGTTCCTCATGCAGTCTGTTAGAGCAGCCACAGAGCTATGGAGAGAGTATGAACAGTCAAAACACAGCACACCACACTAACAAATACATCACTATACAAACTGATAACAGTCAACTCACATAGAACATTAAACAATAACTCTGACAATTCATTAATCATCAACGTTTACAAAGAAAATACATAATACTCCAAACAGAAATAGCACCAACAGTAAGATTGTACTACCTATCCCTCATGTGCAGAGGTACTATTGACTATTGATTGGTGGTTGACTTGTAGTAACGATGACACCTACATCCTCATCCATCTAAAACTGTACACATCACATTATACACATAACTCTGATTTTTAAACATAATGCAGTTTTTTTTTTTTTTAAATAGCTTTGTTTTATGTCTGTGCTTGATTTTTACTATACACTGTAAAAAAAAAGTCTGTAGTTTTTACAGAATTATTTTGGCAGCTGACCAGCTGTGGTTGCCAGAATAATTCTGTAAAAAATACAGAAAAACCTGTAAACACATTAACAGAACAAACTGTAAATTACTGAATAAAACTGTAATTTACAAACAAGAAAATTCGAATGTAAACCAGTAAATTCAACAACACACACTGCTACTAAAATCAGTTTTGTACCTTTAACATATACTGACAACCACCATAATAATGCAGGTGTTAAAGAGAAAGCCACATGAAGAATCAAAAGTTCATCACAAGTAGCTTTCCCACAAGCTGAAGTATACTATTATACAGAAGGTGCACAGAGTCATTCATGCAAACACAAACACACTGACACTTAAATAACGCAATAACCATTCATTAAAGGGTTAGTTCACCAAAAATGAAAATTAGCCCATAAATTAATTTTTAATATAACTCCGACTGGATTCGTCTGAAAGAAGAAAGTCATATACACCTAGGATGAATAATTTATTAGTAATTTATGTGTTAATTTTCATTTTTGGGTGAACTAACCCTTTAAACAAACAGAAGATGTAACATAAAACCCAAATGCACATAACTGTTAAGAAAAACTATTAAGAAACATGATTATTTAAACAAAATACTTTCAAATGTGGAGTTTCACGCATGGAATTCTGGGAATATCAGTTTGCAGTTTTTGACTGTAAATTATATATTGATTTGTTATTTTTTACTTCTAAAAACGGTCCAATTAACAGCATTTTACTGTAAAATTACATGAAATGTCTGGTTATATCTTTTACAGTTTTTCCCTGTATATAGTACGGGAACTTACTGTTAACAGTTTTTTTTCCCATAGCATACAATATTTTACAGTTAAAATTACACTCATTTTTTACACTGTATTTTTTTTTCTATAAAAAAAATTGCTTTGCAATTGTTTTGCAACTATTTACTGCTGCTATGGCAAAATAACTATGTAATTCATTTTACTGTCCCCACACATTGGTTCAGTAATGTCTGGTATTGACCCTGAATTTGTGTGCTTGTCCAGGCATTAAAAACCTTATCGGTCATGAATTTGACCAACCACTACATTAATATCAGTTACTGAATTGAAAAATACTTATATTTTTGATGCAGTTTAACCACGTTTAATGAATATTATGCATTAAAGTGTGAATCTCACAAATCCTGTCAAGAAATGTCAGGGTAATATTGTAACTCCTCCCATAATACCCAGAAACCAAAGGTGCTTTTCTTTGGTGCAGGAAAATTATATTAATCTGACCACCTAGCCAGAGGCTCTTCAACATAATATGTGTCACTTTGGGCATTCAGTGCAACTTACTTTGGGTAGTTGGTGCAATATTGTGAGTAGATGTCAAAATATTCACGCTAAAAACAGAGATGAAAACAAAAGTCAGTAAAGCTTTTCTTAAAATGCATTCACAAGCAAATAGCCTCATTTACATAATTTGATTTGGAAATCATCATAAGCTGTTTATCTGGAGCTTGAAAATATCAAAGTTGTTTTCAAATAAAGATGTTAAAGAATTTAATGAATAAATAACCATAAACACTTATCATTAAAGTTATATTTCCTGTTTAGTTTTATAAACATATTATTTAAATATAATCAGATTTAAAGACTTGAAAGGTACTGGGTCAGCTTGAACTTCACCTTGATCACAAAGCATCTGGCAATGGCCACAGGATCATTGTCACACATGTCCAGTGATTGAAGGAGCTCACTAAAAGAAAAGAGAAAGCATGTTTACAGACAAAAAAAAAAATTAACAACTGATAATTAAAACACCACATGCTCTGCACAATTCTGTAAAGGAAAACAGCCCCATTAGGGCCATTATAGCATTAAGCTTGGAAAAGGCCTTGTGATAGAGAATTAGCAGCACATGCAGTCTGCAGGTCAGTCATTCTTCTCTACCTGAGGTCAGTGAAAAAAAATGAACGTCTCTTATCACTCTTATATGTGATTAATAAAGCAATGCCTTGATGGAGCACCTTAAATCTCTTTAATTGTATTAAAATAAAATCACTTTAATGAACAGCAGCAAGTGGCTTTTCCCTCTTAAAAATGAACATGAAAAAAGACACTATTGTGTAGCAAATGCTTACATGTATAAATAATAATTGCAGTAACAGTAAATATCTTTTTTATAGTTGTCTCTGCATATTTACTTGGGATAGGAGAAAGTATTTCAATGTCAAAAAACTTTCCTGCCAGAAGGTATTTAAGGGATAGTTCACCCAAAAACAGATATCTGTTTCACCATTAAAATCTTCAGACATATTTTGCACAGGTCTGTCTATTTTGTGTACATCCCAGTTGTGTTCTGGTTGACATGACAACAAAGTGGGTTTTTGTATAGACAGTATGAGCAGCTGCTCACATGCTCACAGTCTCAGGAATGAGCACAGAGTAACAGTCGATATCAATAGTTTGCCTAAATCATAAAGTACCTTTCTGCTTTTTGTCACCAAACCCTGCAGTATGCCTCCAGAACACACTAAAAATACAGTGCCCATCTCATTGTATCACTCTGTGATACTTTTGTATCCTTTTTTTTTATTTGACGCTGGTTGCTCTACACTGCCATTATATGGACGAGCGTGAGCAGGATTTTAAAAAATATCTTCTTTTATGGTTTGATAAAGAAAGTAAAGAATGACTGAATTATCATTTTTGGGTGAACTATCCCTTTACACTAAAACAGAATTTTTTAGTGATTTGAAATTGCAAACAACAAATAATTGGTTTGCCATACTTTTAAAAGTAAGAATACTTGATTGTTAGATTTACCATATTGTCTTTCATTTTAACTGACAGCTTTTACTTTGCCACTGTTATAAGAAATCTGAATCTCCTGTCCATTAAGTGTAGTTCAATCCATGTTTATATGGATTTGAAAGCAAAACTCAGGGCTTAGCTGACCACAGCAAACACCACAGCATACAGAGGTCCACACTTTCTGTGTCATGCATTTGTGACGAACCACAAACAGAAATATGGCAATTATTCACTCACTTACTGTATGATATTGAGGAGAAAAGTATCTCTCTGCAGTAAGACCAACACCTGACAACAGGTGAGCAGACAATTATGTTCAAAAACAATTTATTGATGATCGGTTAGATGGAAAATGTGAAGAACCGTGTGTGTTCAAGGCTCCATAAAGCCTTTTTTAAGGAACAGCATGAGAAATGAAACGCATCTTGGTAAAAGCTCTAATCTAGAGTCACAGCTTTAAGCCACATATATGCTACTGATTTCCTAACATTAACAGATATAAGTAGATTCATAGACTTTCTTTTACTGGAAAATGGACAAAGATATTAATGATCATATTGATCATCCTCCATTACACAGATTTTTGTCCACACAATTGTTCTTTAGAATGAGAAGTGCACCTCTAAAGCCAATTCACTGGGTCTTTAATGTTTTAGTCTCTTTTTAGCTCAGGTAGAGCATGGCACTAAAAATGGCAAGGCAATGTGTTTGATTTTCAGGGAACAAACATACTGGCTTAATGCATTGAGTGGACTGCAAGACACTGGCTACGTTTACATGCAAAATAATCCAAACAAATAATCCATTTGTAATCGGATTGAACGCTCAATCGGACTGAAAAGCCTTAATTTAAACACCTTAATCGATCCGACTGAGCTCGATCCGATTGAAGGGGGTGGTTTATTCCTTTTCTAATACGACTGAGAGTGCATGTAAACACTCGATCGGACTGAACCCTGAAACTGAAAGGACTGCGCATGACGCAGAAATAGCATAATGACGTATGACGCACAGAACGAGCGGTTCTTCCTTTTGAATAAAGTGTTGTATAAATGCGTGTCCTGTCATTATAAAACTCTCCTTTCACTCAGAAACTGTGAAGTGGAGCAGGACAACCTCCCACCAGTCCTTGTTTTGGATTCTCATCCACAGGCAACCCGTTTTGGGCGCGGGGAGGGGCATTTTTACTGCGCGATAAATATGAGCAGCACGGCACAGCGGTTAATATGTATATTTATACATAAATGGATAAATATTAATTCTGCTGTTAAAAACAAATAAAGAAACCATGTAGGAGAGTGGTTATTATGTGCAAACTGTTAGAAACTCTATATTTGTGCAGTGTGCGCATGTCAAAAAAAAAAAAATCAATTCTGATTTGAAGCTTGTGACATATAAACGTGCACATCAACCCAATCACTTTATTTAGCGTTCATGTAAACACTACATTCAGATTCATCAATCAGAATGAATTCAGTCCGATTTAACCAAAAATTGTGCATGAAAACCTAGCCACTTTGAACCCAAAAATCTAACAAATGCATACGTAAATTTAAATATGAAAAAGATTAATAAAAATTACATGAGAGAATTTATAAATTCTTAACATATTGTTGAGACGGAAAAGCTTGGTTGGACAGTTTAGTAGTTTCTCTCTTCTCTTTTTCTCTTTCATATCATGTTAAAGCAGGGAGTCTGGTCAAACAAAAAGTACTCTTTGTAAACATCCAAACCATTGTACATGGCAATATTATGAGTGCGTATATGTAAACTTCTTTAAACAAAATAAAAAAATATAGCTGCAAGCAGCAATGACGGGCCCAAGCCACTAGCACAACCGCCACCCCGGTGGCATCAGGAAAACGGTGCACAGCTGGCACATGCATTTACAGTAACCCTCTGGCAGTCTGGTTTTAAGGGTTACAGTAATGAAAGGGTTACACTATAACATCAAGAGTGTGAAACACACACAGAGAGGGAGAGAGAGAACAATATATAAAACTTTGGTAACCCTTTACAACAAGGTTTCATTTGTTAACATGAACAATAATTATATAGCATTTAGTATTAATGTTAGTTAATATAAAGTTCAAAACTTACTAACACATTATTAAAATTTAAAGTTGTATCTGTTAATTAGTTAAAGTGAATTATCATGCAAATTGCTATTAACTAACATTAAAAAAGATTAATAAGTTATGTTAACAGTTAATGTACTGTGAACTAATATGAACATTTTTATTAATAACTAACATAACAAAGATTAATAAATGCTGTAAAAAATATTGTTCTTTGTTCATGTTAGTTAATGCATTAACTAATCTTAACAAATGAGACTTTATTGTAAAGTGTTAGCAAAACTTTTAATGATCTATAAGCATTTTAAAATTAATTTAATGATCTATAAGCATTTGTAAAAATAATTATATAAAACTATATTACCAGTCCAGTACATATTAAGTTATTCCATGTATTTGCTTGTCATTCTAAGTAATGGCAATGTCTCCGGTTACCTAATGTAACCTCTGTTCCCTGAGAGGAGGGAACGAGACATTGCATCATCGAAGATGTCCCCTCCTTCCTCGAATCTACTGAAGCCTTATGAAATCTCGCAGGCGAGAATCCGCCTGCCAATTGTGTTTCAGCGAGAGAAATAGAGGCGGGCTCCCCCGCACTATAAGGCAGCGCTGAACGCCATTGCCTCAGAATCACTGGACTAAAGCAGAGTGCAGCTGACAAAGACTATCTAACTGTGTTACATACTATAAAGTTATGTAACACAGCAGAGTACGCAGTGTCTCGTTCCCTCCTCTCAGGGAACGGAGGATACGTTAGGTAACCAGAGACGTTCCCTCTCGAGTCAGTCTCTCGACACTGCATCATCAAAGTTGTCGCTTTGGGGATCTCATAAAATCCAGCCATCTTAATAGTGAAGGTCCAGATCGGCTGCAAGCAAAGCCGTTGACCTCAGCTAAAAGTACTTCACACAACGGAAGACCTCATAAGCACAGCGGCATAGCAGCTATAAGAGAAAGTTGCACAAGCATTAGACATAACATTAGACACAATTAGACTATTGCAAACACATTGCAGTGTAAAGAACAGTGGCCCTGCATCCTAGATTAACCATACACTCACTGCCAGCATTCATGTCAGGCGCTTGTCTCCAGACTGCATTGACAGTGGACATTCAGCACCGCAGACACATGGATAGTCGCTTAGCAATGTTTACCCTGGGATATGTGACATCCTCAGTGTGACAGTGTGCTGGTGGCCAAATAATGCATGCGGCAGCAACACAGACACTATTGCATAATGTTGCAACCGGTGGCGCTGTGCGGTTAATGGTGGCGGTCGTGCCAACACCTAGTAGTGATGTCCGCTGCAGCTGCAGTGCCGGTGCTGTCATGAACATAATGCACACGGGGTTAACACCGTGCAGTTGAACACAAAGGCAGCAGTAGCACTGGTGCTAATCCCCAGTCAGTATTTACATGACTTAGTCAAAAACTGCCAACTCGGTGGGGCTGCAACAGTTTAAGATGAATGCTGAACAATGATTCAGCTAGCTTGATTCCTGCATGGACAATACATGTTAAGGCTATAATAACACGTATAGACTATAGCAACATACATAGGTGCCTATAGCCCACCTGACATAGGTTTTTCCGCAAAGGTTACTTACCTGTGTGGGAGAAACCAACAAAACGATGACTGATTCCTGTCTGTGCCTTTACACCATGAATTTGTACAACAGCAATGCACACAGATATAACCCATGAGGGCGACCATTCACGCAGAAAGGCAGCAGTGTCTGCTCCTGTAACAACAGACTGTGAATGGCTAAACGACCTTGAACACCACTTCACAGGGGCGTCAACAACTGCTGTAATAGTCCACATGACCTATTTGACACCACCCACAATCTCAGTTCAAGTTGTAGACCTAATCCTCTTGCAAAGGCAAACTCGCGACATGAGTGAGGAAACATTCAAATCACATAACTGACCAGAGTGCCAAGCACGAGTTGATCATGTGGAAGGGTGAGAGGTGAACAATCTTGTGCCACTCGAAATTCTTATTGACAGGACATTCTGCCGGGCAACTATAAATATGATGACGTCATTCCGTTACATACTTAAAACAAGGAGGGCATACAGTTGCTGTTGAATTTTCAGGTTATAAAACCTAGCGAAAGCATTTTGCGAGGACCAAATTGCTTGTTTGGACCAAACTACCAAACAATACGAATCTTTTTCAGAGGATCTGAGCAGTCCGGGGGAGCGTTCTGATAATGCACTCTCTGGAGTCCCAGGAAGAGCATGTCATGCCTCCATACAATCCGACATGTACAGAAGCACTCTATGCTTTTATTTGGAACTTTATCCTACAGAGAAAAGAGTTCCAATACAGAAGAACTTTCTGTATTCTGTTTTACAACTGTCACACCACACAACGGAACAGTCATTGCTCAAAGGCAACTAGTTTTTTATTACAAAAGATGGCGTTTCAGCCACGATCGTTCACTGGATTCATTGCTGGCTCTGGCCCTATGTAAGGGGCTGAGGCGGGACTAGATAACAGTCACATAGAGCGAGTGTAGAAAGACATAGTGTTGAAAACAGCAGTATAGCCAGTGCATCATCATATGAGGGCTATGGCTGGCGAGCCAGAGTGTACCGTGACTAGTGTAAGCGACACTACACCCCTTTATGAAAAACAATGGCCAAAGAACAAAGAATCTTCAGTTTAACATAAAAAGGCGAAGAACAGCGCAGCACCAGCATAGGTAGCAGTAGCGTACGCAACACACCTTCTCACAAAAACAGCAGCACATCCAGTGCTTATATAGAAAGCGATGAACAGCGGCAGCGCCAGAGTGCACAGTAGCTAACGTATGCAGCACTATACATCCACATAAACAGCTGCGCCGCCAGTGTTTATCACAGGAGGCGATGAACGGCAGCCATGCCAGCATGCATTATGGATAGTGTAAGCAATATTTCACACCCATATGAGAAAACAGTGGCAAAGCCAGTGTTCAACACAGAAGGCAATGGAAGCAAGTGGCCGGAGCATTTTAAATAGGACAGATCACCGCTTTGAGATGGGGGGGGGCTGCTTATATTGCACAAACTTTGTACTCTATACATGACCGATCACCGCTCTGAGGCGCGAAGCTGCATATTACAAGAGTGAGTGAGTGGAAGAAGCTCAATGTTTTATGGAAGGCGGACCACCGTTCTGAGGCTGGGTTGGGAGAGCATGAGAAGCCGGGCTTCCTCAAGGGTTGGGTAGAGAGGAATGCGGACACTTATGGCGCTTTTCCACTGCATGGTACGGTACGGTATGGCTCGGTACGGTTCACTTTTGGGGGGTTTTCCACTGGGTACAGTACCTGGTACCTGGTACTTTTTTTAGTACCACCTCGGTTGAGGTTCCAAGTGAACCGTACCGTTACCAAAATGTGACATGTAAACTCTGCTGATCACGGATTGGCCGGCGGGAATCGTCACTACCTGCGTCACTGAACTTGCGACACAAACACAACAGAACCGCTAGATTTAAATCAGCAAAGCCAGCGAAGGATCGAACGCAACTGTTTTCAACGAGCGCACCTTTTTTTAACCAACCAAAAAGTGGCTGTTTCGTTGTCTGTTGAGGAAGTATAGACGGTTCCTCTCGTTGATAGCAGAGGAGCGGATCCAGCGAGAGCTTGATGGGGCGACGCGGAATGAAAAAGTTTTTCAGGAGTCGCGGCAGTATAGGCGGCGCAACTAATGACATGTGAATAATCCCGCCCACTCTAAAGCGATAATAAACTGCAGTGGAAACGCAAACCAAGCCGAGCCGAGCTGAGTCGTGCCGAGCCGAGTCGTACAAGCTCATCATCGGAGTCCATAAGGTCCACCCCTGTTATTGAGGGCAGACGGACTCGCGCAGCACTGCATCTGAATAGGTATCTCAAAGAAATACTCACCGGAACACTGCAGGGGAGTGGTAATTCAGGCACCATCCCCTGGATGAACGTACCTCAATGGCGAGCTGTAGATGGTTTCTTGTATCTGAAGGAGATAATTCTGAGGCAATGGCGTTCAGCGCCGCTTTATAGTGCGGGGGAGCCCACCTCTATTTCGCATGCTTGAATGCCATTGGTGGGCGAATTCTCACCCACAAGATTTTATAAGGCTTCAGTAGATTCAAGGAAGGAGGGGATATCCCCAAAGCGACATCTTTGATGATGCAGAGTCGAAAGACCGACTAGAGATGGAACTTGAGTAGTACAGGATTAGGCTTAAAACACTTCTTATACTATGACTCCTTCTATTGTCTGTCAGCTGAAATGTCTGATAGTTTTTAAGTTTTTTGTTGACCGCTGAGCGTTATAAATTTATGAAACTAAGCATGTTTCCTAAGAATGACTTGTTTTCCATATGTAAAAAAAATTGAGGAGTTTGGACAATGCGCTTTAAAGATATAAGAAAATTACTGTTATCTTTTTTACTGTTACTTTAATAAATCGCCATGGCAACACCATTCAAGATATCCAAAATCCATTCGCAATTTAGTATCTTGATCATGTTGACAAAGTTTGGTGTGAATTTCATGACTCTCCTAAAAAAAAGTTTTTAAAGTGACGTGACATGTGGCCAAGTATGGTGACCCATTCTTGGAATTAGTGCTCTGCATTTATCCCATCCAAAGTGCACACACACACACACCATGAACACA
>NW_015652313.1:83088-89085 GCF_001515625.1 Sinocyclocheilus rhinocerous | reverse complement strand
CACTTTAGTTAAAAGGTGGTGCTGTAGAGTGCCTCCTCCACGCCCATTTCTGAGCTTTTGCCAGTGATGTGTGTCGAGTTTCATGTAATTCTAAGCATGTTAAGTGCCTCAAAAGAAAAAAACTATTAAAGTTCGACATGTATCAATAATCCCTTTACAGTTTCTCATCTGCTATGTTTTGACAATATTCTGATGACGTTTGAAGCAAATCGGGTAAAAATAAGAGGGTGATTTCAAAAGTATTTTGAAAATGACACTTCCTGCTGTCAGTTGGTGGCGCTGTAATTGTTAGTCATAATAGCCACATCTATGTGATCAGCCTCATACAATGAACAAACTGCTGAAGTTTGATCAAAATCAGACAATGTATGTGGAAGTTCTAATACACTTCCTGTTTCTCATTTTTCATCATCAATTTTTTCTCCGGATGAAAAACCTAGGAGGAGTATTAAAAAGTTTGATGCATGAGCTTTTCAGAAAACCCTAAATAGCTGACTTCCTGTTGTGCGGAGCCTATGACATGCATTGAGAAAGTTGTCTGGCTCAGTGAGATCTATATGTGTCACGAGTTTCATATGTATACGTGCAAGTATGCATGAGATATGCATCAAGATACGCTGTAGAGCCCCTGTAATCCTGTGGCGCCCAGGTCCGTCCTAATGACCACAGATTCCAACGTGTGTGCCAATTTTCAAGAGATTTTGAGCATATTAAGGGCCCCAAAAACCCCTGGATAGTAAAAAAAAAAAAAAAAAAAAAGAAAAAAAAAAAGGAAAACGGACGAGTCCTTATACGAAAACTCAAGATCTTCACAATTTAGCATTGCAAAGGCCTTATGATTACACTCACCAAATTTGAAGATGATTTGATTAAAACTCTAGGAGGAGTTCGTTAAAATATGAGGCCTGAAAATGGCAAAAACTGCACAAAAACCATAGAGGAAATTCAAAATGACTGACTTCCTGTTGCGTTTAGGATTTGGCTCCAAGAGACTTTTTTGTAGGTATTATAACATTACATACATGTACCAAATTTCGTACACATGTGAAATATAGCAGGAGGGGCGCTTCGTTGAAATTTTATAGGTAGCGCTATCGAGCCATTTTGCCACGCCCAATTCTAAAACCCATATCAGATTTAAATTTTTTCCAGTTCTGATGCGTGTACAAAGTTTGTGAGTTTTAGCATTGTTTATGCCCTCAAAAATGCGATTAATTTTGGAGAAGAAGGAGAATAAACAGAGCAATTCCAAGAGGGTCCTCGCACTGTAGTGCTCGGGCCCTAATAACAATAATAGGGATGAAACGATTACCAGTTTGACGATAAATCATGATAAAATTCCCAACAGTTAGTATTACCGTTTCATATTTTATTTATAATTAAAACCATATTCAATTACCGCGATTTGAACAACTCAGGATATATAAATACCTATATAAATGTCCAGCATAAAGCAAACTTTTAAGTAACAGTATCACATGCGCACAGCACGCAGAGTAGTTTTGTTTTGTGTGAAAACATGGCAGAAAGCTGGGAGGTTTTAAAAGAGTGCTAAGGGAATTATACATATGAATATATGAATTAATTAATTATATGAATGTACCTCTGAAGGTTCTAACTGTCTTCAGAAAAGTGTAATGAAAGTGAAAGTGAAGTGACGTGTGGCCAAGTATGGTGACCCATACTTGGAATTTGTGCTCTGCATTTAACCCATCCAAGTGCACACACACAGGACAGTAGTGAACACACACACACACACCGTGAACACACACGGTGGGCAGTGGGCAGCCATATTGCTGTGGCGCCCGGGGAACAGTTGAGGGTTCGGTGCCTTGCTCAAGGGTCTTACATCAGTCTGACCCCGGTTTTGAGGGTGGAAGAGAGCGCTGGTTATTCTGCGGGTTCGCAGACTTGAACCCGCAACCTTTGGGTTACAATTCCAACTCTCTAACCATTAGGCCACGACTGCCCCCACCTAATACCTAATAAAGAAGTGTTCTTATCGCAATGCTTTGTCCACGGAGGTTACGGGAAACAGCTCTAATTCAGCTGTTCCATAAGCACCACCTAATGTCAGAGAGTGGATTTACAGAGAGTTATATTTACATTCAGCCTGTGTGCAGTTTTTGTCTGGCCAAAAAATTGACCAAATTTACATGCCCGGCTGTAAATTTTAACCAGTTGATGAAAAACAAGCTTATGTGGATTCAAATGTATTAACATTTATTAATCAATTATCATTTTGACAACCCTTTTCTTTATTTAAAGGCTGAAATGTGTGGTTTACCATTTTATGAAACTTTTTCAAAGCTTTATTTGAATAAACAAATATTATATAATAATAAACAAAGCACCATCTGTGCTCGGACCCTAATAATAATCCTTTGGGGAACAATAAGGCCCTGCGCCCCTTGTGGCTTGAGCCCTAATAAGAATAATCCTAAGGAAAACAATGGGGCTCTTCGCCCCCTAGTGGCTTGGGCCCTAAAAAAAGAAAAATTGAAAAAATGTATTTATAAGTGAAATCACAATTTGTTTCCCCAGACTTTTCAACTCTTACCAAGACCTGTTTTTGTAATGATTCAAATAAAAACAGTAAAACCTCACAAAATGCTGTATTTTTCAATTTTTCACTGTTACTGTGAAAAATTGCTTTTACTGTGATACAAGATTTCTGTCATTCCACCCACCCAGATTAGGGAGTTGATGAGTCCATCTTTTAGTAGACCAAAGACATAAACATCTTGTGTGGACTTCATTCATCAATAAATACATGTCATGAACAGCTAGTCATCATTCTTTTCATATCCTGTCATTTACTTTTATTTATTGCATTTGGGTGACAACTGAAAAAACAGTAAAAAGAATGTTTTCATCCTCTGGTGTGGGCTCTAATAAAATTATCATTATAGCTATCATTATTGGTGTAAACGGGCCTTTAGTCACCATTGTTATTAAATAAGAAATTAAAATAACATCATAATGTCTTAAAATTTAGATTCTTCTTTGTATAAAAAACCTATGCATTCGTGTCTGTACATACATCAATAAATAACTGGTGTTGGTTTCGGTTTCGTTGGGCTGTAAAAACAAGCTAATAATTAATGATTTCTTACCTGTTAAACTCATAGATGTCCTCAATGTTTCCAAACAGAGCACACACCTGTTCTGGCTTTATGGGAAGATCTCCTGAGTCTATAATGTGAGCAAGGTAGTCCTGCAAAGAGAAAGTCAGATTATCACAAAAGATGCACTATATTGTATTGGTAATATCAATGAGCTATATTGGTAAGCATATCAATGAGCATCAGCCAATATTTTCTTTTTTAACATAGGTACTGACTGAAATTATGTCTTTTAAACTGAAACAGCACAAAAGTACCAAATCAAAATCCATATTTTGTAAATATTTTTATATATTTATTCTATTGTGTATCATTTTGATGCCTGATTTCAAATGTACAACTACATAAAAATTACAATATAAGATATACATTTCATTTAAGCTCTAACATAAAAACAAACAGTCAATATAGGTTTATAATAGAGAAATAGAAAGTGGCTCATATACAAGTTTTATAGATCAATCGGCACAAGAGATTGTCATCCACAAAAAAATAATAACTATTGTATTTCAAATCTGCAGATAGAGAGAGACAGAGAGAAAGATAGAGGGAGAGAGAGCAGAGCCCCAAGAAAAGGGCCCCAGCCAAGAAAAAAGACAGCAAAGAAAAGAGAAAGAGCAACAGTTACAATCCTCTTTTATCCCTTCCTTGACCATGTGACTAAAAACCAAATCTGAGACATTCAAACTGACCAATCAGCAGATTACAGCTTCACCCAGGGTGCAAACGGTGTGACAATTAGCAGACCCCCTTAATGTATACACACGTTGGCCTACAGACCTTGATCACAATCAGCACCTCTTGTGTCTTCAGGAATATCAAATGGCCCTTTTGTTTCTGAAGATAGGTTTGGGACAGGAAAGCAGAAGTCTCTGATCATTTTTGACCCTACACAGATACTGTCAAATTTCAAATTCAAAAGGAAAGACAAGTTTGACTCAATGCTACCAACTGCATGAAGCAAGTGAAACCTCACAAGCTTCACATAGCCTACGGTAAACTACAGTTCAAAGGCCTTAAAAGAAAGCTATGCTGCACAGGCACTGCATTGTACTGTATTGTTGTGAAACACCTATGCAATGTACACAAATAACAGCAAGTAACAATGCATTATGTATGTAGTCTTCAGTCTTCAGCTTCAGTGATTATAATGTTATGGTGCATTGTAATATTGATGCTTTGCTCAATTTCTGTGCATAACTCATTCATATTTTGAACAGTTTTGTTTTCAATGCTTCTAAATTTTGCAATGTTAGGTTCAACATTTAGTTTTTATTTACTGATGTACAAAACAGCAAATGGGTTGTAGTCTACAAAAAGAATGCAGAATGCTGTTGCCACATCAAATAAGTATTTTAACATAAATTAAATTAATCAAAATTAATACAGCAATTACTATTACAATATCAACAGAAATGATCAACAGATATGATTTTTGACATGTGCAAATTAAATCCAACAATTCAAATGTGGATAGACTATTCGGGACTGTGTGATCTCTGGGCTGTATTATGTATTCATCCATTCATTTTCTCAAATAAATTACAATGATCTGATAATGTCTCTCAAAGTGAACAGTCTTTTGAATAAATAATAAAATTGTGATGCATGTTTTTCTGGTTCTTTTAAATGGAAGTTTAAAAAGTAATAGGTTTTTTTTTTACACCTCATGACTGTAATCTCACTTCAAGCTGTGTGACATTGTGTTGTACTTGGGGGACTCAATAGGCACAATCCAATTGTCAAACCTGATATCCCAGGGCATAGGATGTCTGACTGCTAACAAGTCATAATATGCAGTTCCTACATTTCAGAAGCATTCAATATATAATGAAAAACACGTATTCTAGTGTTAATTCAGTGGCAAGGGAATGAAACACGTATGAGCCATGATATGACCAAGCTAATGGGTTTAACTATACACCCACCTTGATTCCAGTGCACTGAACTGACCTCCTAATGGAATAATTAGCTTTAAGTTGAGATGTACCAGATGTATCAGCAGAGCTTTATTTCTGTATTGTGTAGCGTGGGGACTTGGTTCTATCCATCAGTTGCTGATTGGATAGAGGTGGATCTAAATGCAAAATTGCAGCTGACTGTAAGAAAGGGACCGTGGTTTAAGCCGACTAAATGATTAGGGAAATCTGGTGTATGTCACCAGAGAGAAGTCTGTTGTTTCACCAGAAGATCAAGTTATGGTATTTTTAGTGCTGTCAATCTATTAAAAAATAAACTAATTAATCACACATTTTTTCTGAAATTAATCGTGATTAATAGCAATTAATCCCACCTAGCATTAAATTTTTTAAAAATAATTTTATATTGCAATAATTTCACATTCAATCTTTAAATTAATGTAGAAACAACATAAAGACAGTATATTTTTTAATATTTGTTTAGTGGCATCTTTTTTTATGTCTGAAGGTGAGTATCACTAATATCAATACTACTGATGACCCTAGGAAATATTTTTTTTTTCCTAATATTTAACCATTTAACATTGCAGTAGCTATAATTGAGAGCTATCAATTTTAACATTTATATGTAGGGGTGGAACGGTACATGCAGTGTTGGGGAAAGTTACTTTTAAAAGTAATGCATTACAATATTGCGTTACTCCATAAAAAAGTAACTAATTACGTTACTTAGTTACTTTTTATGGAAAGTAATGCGTTACTTTACTAGTTACTTGAAAAAAGTAATCTGATTACATAACTAGCGTTACTTGTAATGTGTTACCCCCAACACTGGATACATGTATTCGTACTGAACCGTCACGGTATGGACATCTCGGTTCGGCGCATGAGGCCTTACAACGAATACAGGCAATTCACCCCAATCCAGAAGGGGGCGCCCGCAGCAATGCAAC
>NW_015652313.1:64135-83076 GCF_001515625.1 Sinocyclocheilus rhinocerous | reverse complement strand
ATGCAGGCAATTCACCCCAAGCCAGAAGGGGGCGCCCGCAGCAATGCAACACTGTTTCATAAGCGGCCGCCAGCAGAAGAACAGCGAATGCCATGAGTTGCGCACTTGAAAACAAAGCCCACTAGACAGTGGCCATGTGCTTATTCTGAATGCGTCTCTCACAGACTGACAAAGGAGTATACTTCTAAAGGCTTGTGCACGCAACTGTTTGCGAAATGGAGCTTTGTGCTCGTGTATCCTACCTCTCTCATTCGGCACAAATCCAAATATTCCATAATATTTCCATATTTGCGATGTAACTATGGTGCCCGGGAGGTGACATGGTCGGTTCACTTAGTTTTGTCGTGGCCATGACATAATAACTCGTGGGAACGTGATAATATGTTGTGGCCACGAGATATTAATTTCAGGGAACGTCATATTAACTCGTGGGAACGTGATATGTCGCGGCCACGAGATCATTTTGTCGAGGTAACGACATCCTTATGTCATGGCCTCGAGATGCTATGTTGAGGGAACTACATCCATTTCTCATGGCCACGAGTTTAATGTGTAAACAAACCTGCGTGACCATAGCAACCCGGGATTATCAGCGATGGATTCATTAATATTTTATTTTGAATTAAGAAATTATTATATTATTTATTATAGAAATTATTACATTATTAAATTATTATATTAACCATAGGCCTTCGCTACGGGCTGTACTACGTGCGAAAGTCAGCATTCAAATGAAGTTTATCATGAATAAATTTTACATAAAGTGCATAATATAAAATAGGCCTATAAGAAAACATTTGTATCCATCCTACAGTCTTGTAAGTCCATTAACTGATCGTCTTTTCCCCGTAATATTTGTATATTGTTGTTATTATTATTATTATTATTAGCCTATTATTATTGGTTATATTTATCTTCGTTTTTATATAAATTTTTCCCTTCATTTCGATCTTTTTACTTAACATTCTGAATACTTTTGTAAATAATAGCCTACTGTAAATGCTCAACATGCCAATAAAGCTTTGATTATGCTGACTGGAATTTTAACATAGTTTAAATTTAACATATATTTCATTTTATTTCGGCTAATTAATAGACCATAATTATAAATACTATAGTGTTTCGTTGAATAATTAATTATTCACGTAGTTTCACTTGTAAATGAGAAAACACAAGACGCTCATTTATCATCACACATGGGCATAAATACAATCATAAAGTCAAAACTTTATTGGCATAATTGTCAGGCGTTTATTTGCTAAATATATGGTAGGCTAGCAAATGCTAGCATAATTATACAAAACGTTAACTAGGTAAAGCGATACACAAATTGAAAGGGGAAATAAGCATGTATAACAATAAATATAAAAATATAGCCCTAATAAGTTAATGCAATAATAATAATAATAATAATATACAAATATTAAATTAAATGTTTAATGGTAATAAAAAGGTTTTATCCATTTTTGATAATCCCGGGTTGCTATGGTCACGCAGGTTTTTTTACGCATTAAATTCGTGGCCATGAGAAATGGATGTCGTTCCCTCAACATAGCATCTCGAGGCCACGACATAAGGATGTCGTTACCTCGACAAAATGATCTCGTGGCCACGACAAAACTAAGTGAACCGACCATGCACCGTAGTAACGTATCTGAATGCTAAACTATAATTTATTATGTAAATTATAGGCTTTGTACTTCAGTCGCTTTCCAATGGTGACACAGAGCTGATGTTTGGTTCACTGTATTTTATTTTGATAAAGTACCAACTGCGCTGTCAAGTTAGCAATGCTGGAACTGATGTGTTTTGTGTGTGTGTGTGTGTGCGCGCCGGCGCGATCACTTCAACTGTTTCCTTATACCAGCAGAATCAACTTTAAACACTTACTGTCTTATTAATAATGGATCACTGTGTAAAGTTCTGCTTTTATTTGTGTACACTCACAATGAAAACAAAACATTGTGCTTTCGTAAAATAAAGAAAACAAATAGGATGTCGCTTTCTGCCATTTGAGTTTCCTTTCTGTGAACAAATTAAGCCGGTCACAAAAATGAACTGAAACTCAGCGTATATAGGCTACGTTACGTGTCGCACTGTTTTTTCCCTTGTTTATCTGTAAACTAAATCAAATATATTTCAATAATTTATTCCTTGTATGTATATATGTACTGCAGATTTTATATATATAACGTAATAATATTTAGTATTTTCACATCTAGGTGGAACATTTTTTAATTTGTACTACTACTGTCTGTTCAAAATAAATGAAAAGAAACCGAACATAGTAGATTTGTTTTTCCCCCCTGTTGTACCGAAATCGTATTGAACCGTGGCCCCCGAACCGAGGTACGTACCGAACCGTGACATCTGTGTACCGTTCCACCCCTATTTATATGTGTCATATTTAGCTACCTGTGCCCTTCAGCAAGTAGGATAGAAATATATAGAAATTGAATGAAGTTATCAAACACTAAATTCTAAATTATATGTAGATAAATACTTAAAGCTCTTTTTTCTTTTGTTCTTTGATTAACAGGCATCACAGCAGTTGTGTTATTAGGTTATTTTGGCTGCTTTAAGAGCTGCCGCTGCTGAACATGACGTGGATCTGACACGCATCGTATTTTCTCACAACTCTTTACCTTTTCTGACCAATGAGCTGATGAGTTGAATCAGGTGTGTTAGATGAGGGAGACAGTGCTGGGGTGCTCCCTTGTTAAGCTACTCCTGAACCACAGACAACGTCAGAGGCGTCTTACCTGGGCTAAGGAGAAGAACTGTACTGTTGCCCAGTGGTCCAAAGTCCTTTTTTCAGATGAGAGCAAGTTTTGTATTTCATTTGGAAACCAAGGTCCTAGAGTCTGGAGGAAGGGTGGAGAAGCTCATAGCCCAAGTTGCTTGAAGTCCAGTGTTAAGTTTCCACAGTCTGTGATGATTTGGGGTGCAATGTCATCTGCTGGTGTTGGTCCATTGTGTTTTTTGAAAACCAACGTCACTGCACCCGTTTACCAAGACATTTTGGAGCACTTCATGCTTCCTTCTGCTGATCAGCTTTTTGAAGATGCTGATTTCATTTTCCAGCAGGATTTGGCACCTGCCCACACTGCCAAAAGCATCAAAAGTTGGTTAAATGACCATGGTGTTGGTGTGCTTGACTGGCCAGCAAACTCACCAGACCTGAACCCCATAGAGAATCTATGGGGTATTGTCAAGAGGAAAATGAGAAACAAGAGACCAAAAAATGTAGATGAGCTGAAGGCCACTGTCAAAGAAACCTGGGCTTCCATACCACCTCAGCAGTGCCACAAACTGATCCCCTCCATGCCACGCCGAATTGAGGCCGTAATTAAAGCAAAAGGAGCCCCTACCATGTATTGAGTACATGTACAGTAAATGAACATACTTTCCAGAAGGCCAACAATTCACTAAAAATGTTTTTATGAAGTATTCTATTTTATGTTCTTATGAAGTATTCTAATTTGTTGAGATTGTGAATTGGTGGGTTTTTGTTAAATGTGAGCCAAAATCATCACAATTAAAAGAACCAAAGACTTAAACTACTTCAGTCTGTATGAACTGAATTTATTTAATACACGAGTTTCACAATTTGAGTTGAATTACTGAAATAAATGAACTTTTCCATGACATTCTAATTTATTGAGATGCACCTGTATATAACAAATACTTACATACATGCACAGTTTTAATTTTTTTTCGTAACTTCATGACTTAACTGACGACATAACGATGACACCGCATGCTCGTACAACCCCAATTCCAGAAAAGTTGAGACGTTTTGTAAAATGCAATAAAATCAAGAATCTGTAATAATGCTCTTTGAATTTTATTGAAAAACTGAATTTTAACTGACAAAAGTACAAAGAAAAGTTTTTAAAAAGTTTTCACTGACCAACGTAAATGTATTTTGCAAATATAAACAAATTTTGATTTTGATGGCTGCAACACACTCCAAAAAAGTTGGGACAGAGGCAAAATAAAAGTGAAAAGGTTATAGAATATCCAAGTTAAACAGTTTTGAAACAGTAACAGTAAGCAGGTGAATTTGTAATGAGGGTATCGACAGAGGCAAAATAAAAGTGAAAAGGTTATAGAATATCCAAGTTAAACAGTTTTGAAACAGTAACAGTAAGCAGGTGAATTTGTAATAGGTGAGGGTATCATGTTTTGGTATAAAAGGAGCATTTCAGTCTTTGCAAGCAAAGTTGGATCATGGCTCATCACTTTGTGCCAAATTTCATGAAAGTGTCAAACAAATCAAAAATCAAATTTCTCAATGCACAATTGCATAGAATTGAGGTCTTTCACCAACTACATACATAATATTGTGAAAAGATTCAGAGAATGCAGAGAAATCTCAGTCTGTATAGGGCAATGCAGGAAACCTTTGGAAATGTGTGCTGTGGTCAGATGAGTCCACATTTCAACTTGTTTATGGGAAAAATGGACGTCGAGTTCTCAGTCCCAAAGACCAAACGGACCGTCCAGACTTTCATCAGTGACAGGTGCAAAAGCAAATGTCTGTCATGGTATGGGGGTGCAGCAGAGCAAACGGCATGGGTGACTGGCATATGTGCGAAGGTACCACTGACATAGAGGCATATATTGAAATTGTACAGAGACATATACTGCCATCAAGATGACATCTTTCATGGGAAGTCCATGGTTATTAGATCAAGACAATGCCAGGTCTCATTCTGCATGTGCTACAACAGCATGGTTTCGTAGACACAGAGTGAATGTGCTAGATCAGTCCAGATTTGTCTTGAAAATGTATGACCAGTCTTGAAAAGTAGAACCAGACAACGACGATCAGAGATTGCTGAGCATCTGAAGTCTTGTATCAAGTGAGATTTGACAAAAAGTTTGCTTGCAAAACTTTAACAATTAGTTTCTTCCATTCCCAAACAATTAAACATTGTAATTAAAAGGAAAGTTGATGTTACACAGTGTTAAACATGCCTCTGTCCCAACTTTTTTTGGAGTGTGTTGCAGTCATCAAAATCAAAATTTGTTTATATTTACAACAACAAAAAAAACTAAGTTGGCCAGTGAAAACATTGAAAAAAAATTTTTCTTTGTACATTAGTCAATTAAATAAAGGTTAAAGAGAATGAACAAATAACATTCTTGATTGTATGGCATTTCACAAAATGTCCCAAATCTTCTGGAATTGTGTCTTAACATGTGTCTGTGTGACAGATTAGTGACTGAAAGCTGACTTAATGTGTTCTGTGCGACAGAACCGAAGGCAGATTTATCGCATTTTCTGTTCACCGAAACCGAAAGCTGATTTGACAAGTGACAGATCTCAAGCTGTTTTAGCATGTTTCTGTGGACAGACTAAGGTAAGCTTGACTAAGCGCATGTCTGTGCGACAGACTAAGGCAAGTGTGAGTACGGATGAACTTATATATCTTATTTATGTGTAGTGGGAGAAGTTACAATCAGCTGAGCATCAGCTGATGCTGGCTGTCACACCGTGGTCTGCCTAAAAAACGCATGAGCTCCATTTGTCACTCTAACTACATTTTTGGGTGAACTATCACCTAACACACCCTTATAAGAAAAGAGTGTGTAAAAATTTGGGCTGTCAATTCCAAAAAAAAAAAAAAGTATTTCATCAAGCCTCCTGACCCATATCCTGCTATTAATCAGTCATTCACACTGGATGATTTCTTGCATTGAAGAATAGTAGGAACTGAATCGAACTAAAAGCAGGGTCTCAAAGCATATATTTTTTAATTGACATTTTAAAACTTAACACTGCATCTTAAAAATGGTGTCAGAAAATAAAAAACACCAATACACAAAAAAACAGCCCAAAACGTCCATCTACACAGCACAGGGGTCTGCAACCTACGGCACGAGTGAGAGGTAAACACTAGCTTGTGAGCACAGTGTATGAACTGTTTTTCATTTACATGGAGTCCCTCACACCTACATACTTTTCTACATTGTGAGAAACTCCTTCCTTATAATCAAACTATGTGTGTGATTACAAGCTGCAATGCAGATCAAGGCAGCAGTAATGTACGTGTCTATTGACAAAGAGGTGAGCAGAGGTGAGCAGGCATCACCAATAAAGTCTTCATGGGAGCTGAGCACATGCTTGAGTAGAGCAAGCGGTGACAATGCTAAAACAGTTTAGAAATACTCAACTAGAGATTAACTAGGAAAAAAAATGGGACTGATCTAATGCATGTTAACAAAAATGACAGCATGTCAGATAACTTACATTTGACAGAACTGTAACTTTAAAACCAAGGTACGCATCGAACTGTAATTTTTGTGTACTGTTACACCCCTAGCATATATTGTAATTAATTACATTTTTTGCAAATTTTATTTGTTTGACACTTGAATATAAGCATTTGTTTAGAAAGGTTAAGACTAATGCTGACCTCTACGATACTCCGCAGATCTCTCACATACATCCGCTCCGTCTCAATGATCTCCATGACCACACGGTCCAGGTAGGTGAGCTCAGGGTTGGGTGCCATGGTGTTGGCAGCAAATGGAGAGAAACTATTGGAAACGGAGGAGCTGTTGTTGTTGTTAATAGTGTTGCTGCTATTTTGCTGGAGGAAGAGGGTGGTTGCTTGGGCAAGACTAGTGCCCTGAGTCTCATCCGGATCAGCAGCAGGCGTTAATTCCAGATCCGCGTTGTCCTCAATAGGCACACCAGTAGATGGGATTTCTGACAGGAGAACGTCTTCCCGAGAGGAACCAGACCCGGATGAGATGGTGGAGACCACGCTTATGGGCGTCTGGACTTCTGTGAAGTCAGAACAATCGGACAGCGTAGCAGTGGAGGCCCGGTCATAACTGCCAACAGAGGCAGTGGACAACCGAGGTGATTCTAAAGTAGAAATGGCAAAAAAAAAAAAAAGGAAAAGGTACAGAGAGAGTGATTTATCTTCACATCATAGCCAATCACAACACATTTTTCACACTCAAATGACTAATTTTCTTTATCACACAATAAGCCAAAAGAAGGATTGTACAAGAATGCAGCAACAATTTTCAGATTTTGAGTTTATTTGTGAACTGATGTTCAGCTATTGTTTTTAACAGTCAGTTTCTTTTAGGCTCATCCAATCATCAAAGTTTGGTAAATACCGCAGGTGTCATGATGGTCACAGACACGGAAATGTACCTTCCACCAAGCTGAGTGAACGCAAACTAACAATATCAATGAGTGAGACACTTTTTAAAGTCATTTAAAATTTGACTGGACATGATATCTAAGTAGGTATCAAGCGGTGATATCTAAGTAGGTAAGTTTCTACTTTTTAATTAGTATGTCCATGTACACCAGTTAGATTCATTCTTGAGTTAGATTGTTTTGTGGATGTAGTATGCTCACAAACATGGGAGGCAGGACTTGCTGAGTGAGGAGCATAATAGGCCAATCATACTGTGATGGAGGCATTGCCTGCTCTCACATATATTTTTTCCCATTTATTCTCAATTACCCCCACCCCAACTTCAAGTAAAAATTATCATAAAATGATATATATGCACAATTTTGGTAATACCAACACACCTTATGCCTGTTTCACATATACTCCGTTTGCAGTGTGCACGCGGTGCATATTTTTTTCTGTGCCCATGTTAACAGGTTAGTGCATGCACACTGCAAACGGAGTATATGTGGGATGTTTTTTAATTTAAAATGTTTGTGATAGCATTGTAATGTAAGAAAAGTAGGCTATAGGCTATGTTTAAATGTTTTTCCACATGCTCAAGCAACTTAATATATAAATCTAGAAGTAAAATGCATTGAATGTTTATATTTATTGCTTTTAAAAGTGAGTAAGTCTAAGAAAGATTGTATCAGTGTACGGTGTAAAAAGAGAATCACAATGCTGAAAAGCATTTTCAGTAACAACTTTTGGATTTGAAATTAAAATAATAGATAAATGTTATGTTTGTGTTATACAGCTGCAGATCAGTAGCAGACTGCAAACGCGTCCTATGTGAAAGCACAATGAACCTGTGCTGCTTCTGCACCACATACACACCACGCATGGACTGCATACAGAGTACTGCAAACAGAGTATGTGTGAAATGGGCGTAATCCCTAGAAATTATTAGCAAGAATGAAGAGCATTTGCACTCAGGAATTAGAACAGAAACAGCAGTTTAATGCATTCCATCTGATCGAGTAATAAAAAAATCCAAAGCATATTAATGTAGACTTTGATCGGCTAGGGAATGGCCTCACAATCACAGAACTGAACCTAACAAAAGGACAATATTGCAAAAGAAAACTGGTCATTACAGTATATGTCTACTACAGGAAGACCACCTTCTGAATAAAAAAAATATATTATGAAAATAATATTAGCTAATGGTGTATTTGCCTTAATATAACCTTGATTTATTATAAAGAACATTTTTAATATGTACCTCATTTGTCCTAAGGAACAGTGATATAAAGAGTTTCTCATTAAATTATAGCATTTACAGATATGTTTTTAAAAGCACTTTCTTAAGGTCCAAATTAAGATTCATTAAAAACTGTCAAAAAACAGACAATACTTGCTCAGGATCAGTGTCTCCCATCTACCTTTCAGCTTATAAAAGTGAACTCAAGGTCAGCAGCAGGACAGAGGGAGGAAACAAATTTTTCTCTCTTCATTTCCATACAAGCATTTTGAAAGTAAACACTTTCAAACAGCACTGACGTCTCCTGTCAGCCCATCCCTTTTATGCCTTGTTCTGGACTTTCACCTCTATATCTTCAAACTGTTGCTGGGTGGTCAATGACATCATGTGTTTAAAACACAATGGACTAGCATTTACAAATAAACAATGCTACATCAAGTCATAAAAAATAATATGGCTTTCTTTTTTAATTCACATTTCCTAAGCCAAACTCTTTACATAAAATAAACGTCCTACAGTTTAAGACTAATATTTTGTACAGTGCCTTGGCTGTTCAGTTATTCTTCTATTAAGTATGATCATTTGTCTTTAGGCCAAATATAGACCAAACTCAAAAGTATGCTAATATACACATTATTAGACTTGTGCCGTATTCGGTAATGAGATATATCACGGTAATGAATATGCACGATATTGTTATCTTGGGCTCTTCTAAATACCGTGAATAATTATATATTACAAGTTATTTAGAATTTTGAATGAATTTTAAGAATATATATATATATATACACACACACACACACACACACTGGGCTTTAAAGAGCTAACCTAGTATTTCAAGGCAATGTATTATGACATGCTCACAAAAAAAAAGGAAAATTCAAGTTGAGATAAACGTTCTAAATGTACTTATTGTCCTAAATATATTACAAATATTACAAAAAAGTATGGATAAGAAATAATTCAATCTATTTAATTTAAAATGGATTATTTTACACTATATTTGTGTGATACAACTTTTATGCTTAAAGTTTCATGTCACTGGAACTCCAGCGGAATCAATTGGATCAATCAATCAAATCTTCTGTTAGCTTCACATAAGGGGCACAAATTGTGTGGCATGTTGAGTTGCTGTCTATATAAGCGGCAGACCGCAAAGCAGACGTTTTCTCTGCCATGAGTGGTTAACAGAGTCTGGGTCAGCTCACTGCAATAATTCAAACATTTAGAGTAAGAACATAAATTCACACACAGGTTCTCATGCTTGTCACCATATTGATTTGGTTTTCAGAATGGCTGCATTCAGGTTACAGCACTATTATGAGTTATAGATGGTTGGCATCATTGGCTGGTGATGCAGATACAAGGACTCTAATTTTGAGGCCAAAGGATTTAAGTTAAGCAATCAAGAATGACAATATGATTAACATCATCGGAACTGATCTCAGCTTGGATGAAGGAGCATCTTCTCCAGCTCAACCTTGCTAAGACGGAGCTCGCTGTAATCCCTGCAAACCTGTCAGTTGAGCAAAACATCACTGTTCAACTGGGGTCTACAACACCAACACGAAAATTGTTTAATGAAAAGTTGACCTTTACCATCCACATTCCAACAACAGCCAGGTCGTGTAGATTTGTGCTGTACAAAATCAGCAATGGACTGCAATGCTCTACTGGCCTGCCTTTCTAAACTTAAGGCTTTGTCGATGGAACCTTACTAACGTTCCCTGCTAAATGCATAAATGTGATGTAAATAGAAACTAAATAATCCTACAGTTTTACTCTTCTAGTTAAGAACATACTAGAACAAATATTTAAAACCATCATGGTTCCAAAGTCTTAGATAAATCCTATACTTTCAAGTTTTTTAAAATAAATTATTTTTAAGAGATCTTGAAGATTTGAAAAGCGCGGGGGAGAAAAGCCTTTAGACTCACCAAACCACTGTGATAACTTGAGATTAAAGCAAGTAAACCAGCATCTCTCCTCCCAAATACTCATAAGGGTAGAACCATTCCTCAAGAGTTGTACTTGTAATGGCTCAAAAAACTCTGGATTGTTGCTGACTTGCCCCCAGCTCTCTAGGTTTCTTTCTGATGTTCTTATATACTATTTTCTACGTTCATTCAAATCTTCCCCAAAATGGGATCTACTGTAGGTATTGTCCAACACTGGTACTGCCCTGTGATTCAAATTTCTCCTGTGATTCAAAGTCAACTGTTACAAGCCAGTTCTTTATACTCTCCAAGATGGCAGCGTGTGAACAGCGCGAGGCTCAGCGTCTCTCCAGTTTTTGCAAATTACTTCTTATTTCACTAGTTATTTTCAGCGCAGTTGTTCGACATAGCTACACATTAACCTCTTACAACCGTCACACACTATTGGATATCAAACTTCGCTACACAAACACCGATGTGGATACAACACTAGATCTTCATCTACTGCCTCCCGAATTACTCCGGTCCCCGGGCTCGAGTGAATCAGCCAGTTCGACAGGAAGTGCCCGTCGTCGGCTCTGCGAACGTAAACAAAGACGGGGTAAGCGGAGCGGCCTGCGGGCTAAGCTAAAGCTCAACCCGCGTCGTCCAGCGATACCAAGCATCTTCCTCGCTAACGTACGATCTCTGGCAAACAAGATCGACGAGCTACGACTTCAGATCACTCAGTGAATGTTTATAGACTGCAACGTTATGGTTTTCACAGAAACTTGGCTCAATAGCACCATTCCAAATAGCGTGATTGAGCTAGAGGGGCGCAATATCTACAGGGCTGACAGAACGGCTGTGGACTCCGGTAAAAGCAAAGGTGGGGGTGTTTGCCTCTATGTAAACAGATCCTGGTGCTCCGATGTTGTTATTACTAAATCCCACTGTTCTGCTGATATTGAATACATCTTTATCAAGTGCAGACCCTTTTTTCTGCCTCGTGAATTTACAACTGCCATAATTGCTGCAGTGTATGTACCCCCGGATGCTAATGCTAAACTAGCCATGAAAGAACTATCTTCTGTTGTTGGTAAGCTGCAAACAACACATCCGGATGGAGTCTTTATTATTGCTGGTGATTTCAATCATGCCAAGCTGAGAACAACTCTCCCCAAATTTTTATCAAAATGTTACTTGCCCGACAAGAGGAGACAATACTCTTGATCATGTTTATACAAACATCCCTGATGCTTACAAAGCAACTCCCCTCCCCCACGTTGGACAATCTGATCACCTCTCCCTGTTCCTGCTACCCAAATACACCCCAATCATCAAACGTGTGAAACCCACTGTGAGGGCTGTTAAAGTTTGGCTGGAAGAAGCAGACTCTTCACTACAGCAGGAGTTCCAGAACACAGACTGGAATTTGTTTGCTTCTCGGGCCACACTGGACTCCCACACAGATGTTAATACCTACACCAGCTCTGTTCTGCATCATATCAACGAATGTGTTGGCAAGGTAACCACCCATAAAGTAATTAAAATGTACCCCAATCAGAAACCTGGATGAACAAGGAAATCCGGCTCCTACTGAAGGCACATGACTCTGCTTTCAAATCTGGTGACCGTGAAGCCTACAGCTTATCCAGGTCCAATCTGAAGAGGGGAATTCAATCTGCTAAATACAACTACAAACTGCGCATTGAGGACAGATTTAAAAACAACGACCCTCGGTGCATGTGGACAGGCATCCATACCCTCACAAACTGCAAACAGCACACCCCCAACCAGCAATGCCACCTTCCCTGATGAACTGAACAACTTATGCTCGCTTTGATCGTGGAAACACAGAACCACCCATCAAAGCTGTGCTCACACCTGACGACCTGCCGCTCACACTTTCCACCAGTGACGTGTGCTCCACCTTGCGTAAGGTGAATGCACATAAAGCTGCCGGCCCTGACGGCATCCCTGGCCGAGTGCTTAGGGCCTGTGCAGAACAGCTGACTGAGGTCTTCACCAACATTTTCAACCTCTCTTTGGCCCAAGCCATTGTTCCCAACTGCTTTAAAACAACCACCATTGTACCCGTACCAAAACATGCTGGTGCAGTGGCCCTCAATGACTTCCGCCCGTTGAATCACTGTGGTATGGCACCTGCTCTGTTTCTGACCAGAAAGCCCTCCAGCGGGTGGTGAAAACTGCCCAATACACCACTGGTGTTGGGCTACCCTCCATCAAAGACGTTTACCACAAACGCTGCCTAAGGAGAGTGAGAAACATCATCAAAGACTCCTCTCACCACAATCACAGACTGTTCACTCCTCTCCCATCGGGGAGACGTTATAGGAGTCTTCGCTGTTGCACCAGCAGACTCAGGAACAGTTTCTTTCCCTCAGCGGTCAGCCTACTGAACTCCAATCTCAGGCGCTGAACACTACATCCTAGATGGACCACCTAATGCTTAACTTAAAAAAAAAAAAAATTGTTCAGAACATTAACCTGTCTGCACCCCTCACTCACAATGTTCTTATTATTCCCTCTATTATTTTGCACATTTCTCTGATATTTTGCACATTCCCTTGCACATTTCTACCTCCGGATGCCGTTTGCACTGTTATGGTCATTGGCCATATATAAACATATGCTATTTACGTACCTCACTGTATAATGCACCTTCTGTTTATACTTTCCTTGCACCCTATGTTGTATGTACAGTCATTTGCATTGAGCTGGTCTCTGCCCTCCTACCTCATAACTTGCACTATATGTCATAAAGCTTAATGTATATACACATAATCTATATTTATTTATATACTCTGTTATTTGCACTTCTGGTTAGATGCTAACTGCATTTCATTGGCTCTGTACTTGTACTCTGCACAGTGACAATAAAGTTGAATCTAATCTAATCTAATATGAACAAATAGAGCACATCTCTTTTCCTAAGGAGGGAGGGCCTAATAGCTGTGTTTGGCTGTACTCATAATAGGGTTGGGAAACTGATAAAAGGTTGTAGCTCAGTAAGACTAAAGGAATGCAAAGAGAACAATGCATAACCCATCCTGGTCTCTTCCTTTACAGTTAATTTAGCAAAAACAAGAATAGGTAGCTGGACTCAAAGAATACAACTTGATGATGTGAACATTCATTCTTAAAGGAATACTCCACCCCAAAATGAAAATTTTGTCATTAATCACTTACCCCCATGTCGTTCCAAACCCGTAAAAGCTTAGTTCATCTTCGGAACACAATTTAAGATATTTTGGATGAAAACCGGGAGGCTTGTGACTGTCCCATTGACTGCTTAGTAAATTACACTGTCATGGTCCAGAAAAGTATGAAAAGCATCGTCAGAATAGTCCATCTGCCATCAGTGGTTCAACCTGAATTTTATGAAGCGACGAGAATACTTTTTGTACGCGAAGACAAAAATAATGACTTTATTCAACAATTCGTCTCCTCTGTGTCTCTCCGCATCACCGTAGCACCATTTTGGAGAATATCCACTGAACGCAAGCATGCGTATGCTCTTCTGTGTCAGCCGCGCCACACAGATACGTTTTCTACATGTATTTACGCTTTGATTTGAACGAAAACAGCACATCCGTGTGGCGCGGCTGACACGTACGCTAGAGCGTACGCTGCTTGCGTTCAGCGGATATTCTCCAAAATGGCGCTACGGTGATGCGGAGAGACACAGAGGAGACGAAATATTGAATAAAGTCGTTATTTTTGTTTTCTTCGCGTACAAAAAGTATTCTCGTCGCTTCATAAAATTCAGATTGAACCACTGATGGCAGATGGACTATTATACAGGTTTATAAAAACTGCACCTAGAAAGTCACTAGAATAAACTACAGAAGTATATTTGGTTTTGACTAATACATTAATAAATATCTAGAAGGACAACAAAAAAGCTTTGTTTGTTTGGGTCTTATTGTAAATTACAATGGGTCAATATATCTAAATACAACTTGAACTTTTGATTATGAACAGAATAAGCAGAATAAGTTGTCTGGTCCACAACTTATTCTGGCCAAGAACTCAAGTTCAAGTGAGATTTACTGTCATTCTGCTATATTTTATGTGGAAACATAAAAAGGAAATAAATGTGCCTCACAGGACCACTGTGCTACATATTTAAACATATATGAGATATCCACAAACAGGAAAATGCTAAAAGTGTAGATTATTGGCCTTTAAATGTAACTGCAGCAGTATGACACAACACTGCTTTGTGTAAGAGACAAGAATAAGGACGTCTATACTGGAACTTCACCATCGTAAGGAAAGGTGGGATATGATCATGTAATATGACTGATGTATCTACAGCAAATTTTTCTGCCTATGAGTCATAACAGCAATCCCGGATAAGAAGACAACAGAAAAATAGCGTTTGAAGCCTCTAATGCACATCTGATCATAGAATTTAGTGGTTAATTAACAGACATTATATTTATTCAAATGTGCACACTTTTGGACTAAAAATCCTAATGGAAGATGTTTAGCAAAGCCCTGTGATCACAAATAAACTGGAGCAGATGCAAATAAATATGTATGTGTCTTGTAATTGTATTTGAAATATCAATAACTACTCATTGACTTTGCATGTTGATTTTGCACTTGTGACATAAATTAGGAAATTAATGGCAAATTACTATAACAGTTTTATCAAAAACAGTAGTCAAACATTGAAGTTGCAGTCTTAAATCTTTATAATGCTACACAGTTTGTCAAGTTCAAATAAGAATCTCATGATAATAGAGTGCAGTAAATGCACCAATAAGCACCAATAATCTGGGGCTGCCGGTGATTTTTGCATGTAAAGAGGTATGAGTGTTAAAACTGACAGAGCTTCATCGAAAACAATGTAACAGTAACAAAAACAGCTCATGGAACTTACTGGTAATCGTCAATCAAGCCAAACTTCACAAAAACTTTCCAAACGCTCCAAGTGGAGAGCACAAAAACATAAATACATGCAACAAGATATTCCCTGTTATTGTAATGGATATTGGAAAGAGAATTCTAAAACTGTGGATTCAATGCAAATAATGTGACAGAGAAAAAGTTGTTGTCTTCCTAACCCTCCTTTGTGTTTGACAGAGTAAGTATTGTCATGTTCTGTTTCTATCTCCTAGGTCTGTGTCTGTACTCGCCAAATTATTAGCCTCTGTGTGCACCAGAACAAATCAGTTGTTATATTAATGATGTATTAAATTACCACATGCAATTCTACCCAGTTAATTGGTGCAGTTAGTGAAAATAACCTACAAAGTTATGCTTTTCACACAAGCTATTCTGATATTGATGTCACTTATATGGTTATATCGATCACTACTTATGGCTAAAATGATACAAAAAAATCATAAATATCAAAAAAGACTGATATGGTCCGGATACATTGAGAAGAAATAAATACAATTAAAACTTTGGCCTCATGTCTATTCACCTCACATGATATTTAATAATGTGTCCAGTATGTGTATCAAAGTCGTTAAAAACTGTGAATGCACATACCCAATTTGAGAAATCTGAAAAAATGACAATGGGGATTTGCTCAATAATATTAACATTAATATAACTTTCTTTGTTGTTCCTTGTTACTCCATTATCATACAGTAGTTTTTCTGTCATTTGTTCCAGTTACGGAAAGATTTAGGTGAGTGGATCCATGGTAGCTTATGCGCCTCAATTGCTATGAATTGTTTTCATTGTTAAGGATTGGTTGGTTGGCATGTGGCTGATATATGCACTAGAAAAGCTGCACCCAAATTGCCTGCCCAAGTGGAAAAACAAAGCACTGTTGCCAAATTACACGGATTATAGTAAAATCACCAACTGTAATGTGTTTGATAGCAAACTAACTCAACTAAATCAAATTAACAAAAAGTAAACCATTTCATGTGTTTTCTCAAACAACTTGTGAAAACCCACAAAAAACATATTCCACCACATTTTTTTCACAAACACACATTATGTACTACACATTATGTTGCAACATAAAAAAAAACAAAAAAAAAAACAACCATTGTATTAGCAGAAGGATCAAAACATGAATTTCATATGTTGACAAATGGACATACAAAAGGATATACCTTTAAATCTAGACCTACCAATGTGTTTCTAGTTTTGGTCTATGGCTTTAATTTTGTCCAAAGCCAATGTGCTGCACCTTGGTTGGGTTAGTTTGGTTGTTACTGTCACGGCTCGGTTCAGGAAAAACACACTGTAAGCAAGGGTCTGGGTCCAAATGCAGGCTTTTATTTCGACTGCAGGGAAAACAAAGTCAAAACAGAAAACAAACAGAGCTAAGACTCTGACACAGGCTTGAACAGAAAAGGGAATCTGATGCAATACGGCCACGTAGAGCTTGCATCAGTCCCGTAACAACACCTCATAAAACTCGTAACTAACCCTAGTAGTACAACTACAAACAATTATTAATAATCCGCCCAGAGAGGTGTGGGGAAGGCGCATAAATAGCCCTCAGGATGGGCCACAGCTGTGTGTGAGTGAGTGTGTGCACAGGTGTGTGGAGTCAAGGTAACGGAAAAGGAGTCCGGGAGGATGGGAAATGGCGACCTCTTGTGGTGAGGGAGAACACCAGACGCCAGACCCTGACAGGACCCCTCCTCTAAGTAACGGCTTCCAGACGTTCCAGAGCGCCCCCCCCCCAGGGGAACGGCAGAGCGGGGATGGAGTAGGGGGAGGGATGGAGGGCCCAGGTTTGGAAAAGGAGTCCGGGAGGATGGGAAATGGCGACCTCTGGTGGTGAGGGAGAACACCAGACGCCAGACCCTGACAGTTACTGCCACTTAGATGTCTAGTGACTTAAATAAAAGTGTGTGAAGTTTACAATTTTAAACGTCATCAGTTCTATGGTATACATTCACTCACTACCTGAATGTTGAATTATCTGTAGAAGTCATTGTAATGAAATAAAAGCAAACAATACTCAAGTCTATCAGGTGATTTAGTTGGTAAGGCTTTATGTCTAATCTTACAGTGAACAGCCATTACAAAATGATTCTATTAACAGTCTTTCACTGTACCTCACCATAGTGTGACCACTATGGCAGTATGCAATGACAAAAACTTAAAAATGCAGCAGGATGAAGTTTTTTGTTGTTGTTGTTATATCAACTTACCACACAATCATGTTTATGGATCACTCCAGTTTGTTTGTTACACTGGAAAAGTTAAGTCAAGGCCCAAATATTGCATTGTAGGATACAGTAGTGCTCTCTTTTTTTGACAGTTGTAGTAGTTCATCAGGGATTCCGTGCAAGCAGCACACAAATATGCAAAAAATAAAAAAAACAGGAAGGGGGCAAAAACCTTTTCACAGCAGTGTATATACTGTGCACATTATACATACTGCATTTGTAGTAGGATCTGGAACAAGATTCATGAAACTCATGAACTGTTATTATCTTCTTATTTTCCAACTTCCTATTAAAGTTAATTACTAAGCAAAACAAATATTTTATACTATTTATTTAAGATTGTTCTAAACTTTCTCAAAAGAATATTCTTAATATTTATCGTGAATATACTGTATCATCTTAAAATTAGGATAACCAACTTTTTGTCTTCAATCCCCAAAGTAAGATGTTTAATAAATTTACTGGGTTGTTTAAATGTTAAGCATTACTTTTACTATTACTAGGGATGTGAATAAGTACTTTGAAGAGATCGATAATGCAAACAAAGACCTGGTAACAACAAAAAAACAACAAAAGACAAAGTAACAACAACTCAGTAACTACAAAAGTCAAATATGGTAACAACAATATCAAGTCAAATCAGACCTTGTTTTTAATCTTATTTTAATCGCATTTCCTAACTGGCTAATAAGCCAGATTGATAATGATGACAGGTCCACTGAACATGCTCTTTAGCTCTCTGCTTGTTGTTGGATAGCTTGGTTAGATCTCTGCCTTCATGTCCTCTAACGCAGCTTGCATAAGGTGACATTTCTTACAGTCTAGTCATCACCCTAAGATACATGCTACAACCCTGTCAATAAAACAAGAATAAAGCAAAAAGATACAGATACATTATACACATCTTAACAGAGCTATTAGCAGGTGACAACAACTAAGCACCTTAAAAATAGGAAACCACTTGTCGCTGACCCCTTAAAATAAGAGAGCTTAGGCAGCTTGTTTCCAGTCTTTACCTAGGGTAGATGAGAAAACTTTCAGTGCTGCATGCATTTTTCCGCTTGTTTATAAAATGCAGCCCAGAATAAACGGCGACATGGTTAAACTTTTTCTCTGCATCACTGCAGCACACAGACTCATTGTTGCTTAATAAAAACAGAGAAGGCATTGTGTCCAAAGCAGAACATTACTGACTGCTCAGTGGGCTTGGAATCACCTAAATAAAAGAATGTTAACCCAAACTAAAGCACGGAAATGAAAATAAGTCAATGAAATTAAAACATGATTGAAAAAAACCACAATATGGTTACAATGAAAATACAGTGTTTATCTATGTTTTAGAGCAGTGTTTCCCAACCGGGGTGCCGTCTGTCGAGAGCAGGGGTGTCGTGTAAAAAATCATTTTTTAATATTTTTAAATTGCTAAAAT
>NW_015652313.1:56302-64104 GCF_001515625.1 Sinocyclocheilus rhinocerous | reverse complement strand
ACAAAATTAATTTTGTAGGGTGCCACAAGTTTGTTAAAATTTCCAAAGGGTGCCGCAACAAAAAAAAGGTTGGGAAACACTATTTTAGAGATGTCAATCTAGTCCAACTAACTATTATTATTAAAAAATTATTATTATTATGATAAAAAAAAAAAAAAAAATAACACAATAAATCATTCTGAATTGTAAGTAAATGTGTTAAGTAGGGATGTAACGATGTACCGCGAGCCGGTTGAACATCGATACAAATATGTGACGATTCAAATCGGTCAGTGTTTCCCAACCGGGGTGCCGTCTGTCGAGAGCAGGGGTGTCGTGTAAAAAATCATTTTTTTTTTTTTTTAAATTGCTAAAATGTTCAAAAAAGCATCTATTATATAATAAAAATTAGTTCACCTCTCAGGTTTCACTTTCACGTGGTGTGATGCTCTGCGTATTATATCGCTCTATGCGTGTGTGTGCTCCGCTCAGTCGCTCCACTCGTATACCGTTCATGCATATCTATACTTTTCAAATTATCATATCGAAGTTAGAAATTCAAATATTGTGAAAAAATTTATTTTGTAGGGTGCCACAAGTTTGTTAAAATTTCCAAAGGGTGCCGCAACAAAAAAAAGGTTGGGAAACACTATTTTAGAGATGTCAATCTAGTCCAACTAACTATTATTATTAAAAAATTATTATTATTATGATAAAAAAAAAAAAAAAAATAACACAATAAATCATTCTGAATTGTAAGTAAATGTGTTAAGTAGGGATGTAACGATGTACCGCGAGCCGGTTGAACATCGATACAAATATGTGACGATTCAAATCGGTTGAGATGTTAAATGAATCGCGATACATTTGGGGGTGGGGGTTTATATGAACGTACCTCTGAAAAGAACTGACTGTCTTCAGAAAAGTTCAGATGGTATTTTCTTTTCAACCTCTGTTAAAGTAGTATTTATAAGCACAGCGCTTTTTTGTTTACAGCGACAACCAAGGAATCACCATATCGCTGCTGTTCCATAAACGCCACCTGCTGTCAGAGAGTGAATTTGCGTTCTCATTCAACCCGTCTGCTGAAAGGGGTCAGGAACATACTATTGCAGCTGCTTCTGTTTCGTTCAGATATGCTTTATGTAGTATAGTTTCACAAAGCTAAAGCTAGACCATTCTGTTTTTGCTTCAAATTCCGAAATTATTCAATATAATTTGAATCAAAAACTACTCATGCTGCATGTGTGTAGCATCTTTGTTTGGATTTTGATTAAAATGCTGTGGTTGCCTCTACTTTTAAATGGAAAGAGCACAGGCAATGTTTTGTATTCTTTTTTCAATTTAACATTTCAATTTAATCTTATTTGACATATTTCAATTTAACAGAGAAATGTGCAGCATTTTGTCTGAAAAATAATAAAAGGACATTTTTTCATTATCATGTCTTAAATCTCATTTTGTTAAAAAACAATAGTGAAATGCATTGTTTCATTTGCTAACAAGAAATTGTATAATATTCTCTCCTTTGCTGCCAGAAAAAATATTTTACTTAATTGGATTAGATTTCCAAAGGGTGCCGCAACAAAAAAAAGGTTGGGAAACACTATTTTAGAGATGTCAATCTAGTCCAACTAACTATTATTATTAAAAAATTATTATTATTATGATAAAAAAAAAAAAAAAAATAACACAATAAATCATTCTGAATTGTAAGTAAATGTGTTAAGTAGGGATGTAACGATGTACCGCGAGCCGGTTGAACATCGATACAAATATGTGACGATTCAAATCGGTTGAGATGTTAAATGAATCGCGATACATTTGGGGGTGGGGGTTTATATGAACGTACCTCTGAAAAGAACTGACTGTCTTCAGAAAAGTTCAGATGGTATTTTCTTTTCAACCTCTGTTAAAGTAGTATTTATAAGCACAGCGCTTTTTTGTTTACAGCGACAACCAAGGAATCACCATATCGCTGCTGTTCCATAAACGCCACCTGCTGTCAGAGAGTGAATTTGCGTTCTCATTCAACCCGTCTGCTGAAAGGGGTCAGGAACATACTATTGCAGCTGCTTCTGTTTCGTTCAGATATGCTTTATGTAGTATAGTTTCACAAAGCTAAAGCTAGACCATTCTGTTTTTGCTTCAAATTCCGAAATTATTCAATATAATTTGAATCAAAAACTACTCATGCTGCATGTGTGTAGCATCTTTGTTTGGATTTTGATTAAAATGCTGTGGTTGCCTCTACTTTTAAATGGAAAGAGCACAGGCAATGTTTTGTATTCTTTTTTCAATTTAACATTTCAATTTAATCTTATTTGACATATTTCAATTTAACAGAGAAATGTGCAGCATTTTGTCTGAAAAATAATAAAAGGACATTTTTTCATTATCATGTCTTAAATCTCATTTTGTTAAAAAACAATAGTGAAATGCATTGTTTCATTTGCTAACAAGAAATTGTATAATATTCTCTCCTTTGCTGCCAGAAAAAATATTTTACTTAATTGGATTAGTGATAAATCTCCATCACTTAAAGGTTGGCATAAGATCATTTTTGAACTGATTCCCTTGGAGCGTCTTACCTATGTATTACATAAAAAAAACAGGCCTGTTTTATAAAGTCTGGACTCCATATCTGGACTATATGGAACCTCATCTTCGCCTATATATACTACAAGGAATATTGTAATTGTGTAACTGTCTGGACATTTAACTTTTCTGCCCTATTCATTTTTTTTCCCTTCTTTCCCTAATCTGTTATATATGGGGTAGTCCTGTTTTATTTAATAATCTGAGCTATGTGTGTGTGTTTTTTTTGTTTTTTATTTTCTTTTGAGCGATGCCTTGTTATTTTTGTATTACAGTGAAAATTCAATAAAAATAATAAATACATTTTAAAAAAACAATAGTGAGAAAATTGTATCGAGAAATCAGTAACAGAATCCTATTGCATCTTGAGTTGAGTAAATCATTACATCCCTAGTGTTGAATTGAATGACTGAATCATTAATTCAAACGGTGCATTGAAAAAATATGATTCATTGAGGAACAGCATAAGTTGTTAGTTGTGTCAGAAATTCCCTTACATAATGCACAATTTTATAATGGTGTCTGAAGCCTCAAGGCCTTATGTTGTGAATTACAAAGCATAATTTTTGAGCTTGTAACAGACATTTGAGCCTTGCAGTTACAGATATGCAGTTAATCATCGGAGTCAATGAATCATTCACTTAACTGATTTGTTCAAAAACACAGCATCACATAATCACACTGCCTCCTTGTTAATCCTATAACTTTTTAGAACAACTCAAGTGTTGTTAGACAACCATAAAACCCACTTGCTTATGTGATATTGCTTAAATACCAAAACATTTTTAATATATATATTTTTTAAGTTAAAATAGTTATGTATTATTTTATTTTTCCAAAATATTAATTTTATCATAATTAAAACATAATTTTGGGATGTTGCACCACATGAAATTTTACAACCTGAACTAACCTTGCCTTGTCAAATAATGGTCAAATTATATATTTAAAACAATTTATTTTGGAATTTTTCTTTAAAATTGTGATTTTCTTTAAAATTTTTGAATTTGATCTTGTCAAAAAAAAAAACATTTGTCACCTATCTTAAAGACTTAAAAAGACTATCTTTAAAACATGTAAATATGTAAATCTATAATAAAGTGGAAAATAATGACAGTATTTTGTTTAGTCAAAGTTTCATCTAATTATGATTCTTATAAAGGGCTTGAGCTGTGGGCTTTCCCCTGTGGTCAGGAGAAAATATGCAACTTGTGTGAATCAAGTCTTCTGTGGTTTCTGAAATACTTGAAAAATTAGAAAGAGAGAGAGACCCATCCCCAGTAACACGCACCCTTCTTCTAAAGTTGTTTTTTGCAATGCTTTCATCTGTCACAATATTGTAATGTCTCTGAATTATTTTCATTTGGAACCATTTCTCGACAAGTTAATTCAATAACTGTCACATGACAAAGAATTCAATTATATTTTTAAGTTCTAATAAAACCTATTTCATCCAAAACTGAAGATTGATTTAGCACAGCAATACATTCATATACTGTTATAATTGAATGTTAAACACAGTCTAATCTAGCTAACTAAAATAAATCAAAAAGATAGTTCACACACCTTCATGTAGAGCTTTTGTCTTTCAATTTGATGGTTTCCAAGACACCCAGGTGCACACAACTCGACGGGTGGAAAATCCAGCTTAACGTATTTAGGGGAGTCTACAGACAAACACAATCTCCTGCCATAAAGTAAACACATCACACGACAGAAAATCCACCTTACAATGTTCACTGCCTGATCTCCTTCAACATCGCAGATATAGAATAGTCGTAGAGTTAAAAATCTATTAAATTATTAAGAGTTTAGAGGCAGCAGTGGTGGCCCACCCCCTATCAGAACAGACAACAACACATCACTCACAGCTCAGCTGTGCAGAAATGACGGCTACAGCACACGCACGCACGCACGCACACACACACAGCTGACTCCACTGTGATGTGACCCTGTCTCTCTCTCTCTCTAGCACACGCGCGCACGCGCGCACACACACACACACACACACACACACACACACACACACACACACACACAGTTAGAGCCTGAATCCCACGACACGCTCACATAGCCACCGCAATGCATAACAACAGCACTGAGAGACAACTTACAGCTCACCTGAGAACTCATTAAGACACAATTTAACGGTGTTTCCGAGAACGTAACATTAATGATAATCAACTGTACTGTGTTGCGTAACATATGCTGTGTGTTTATGTGTGAGGACCTCTCATGAGAAAAAGTGGTGGTTGCTTTAGAAGGGCACATAAACAAAGACTGGGAAGTGACATAAATTGGAGTACATAAAGCTCAGAATATGCCAACAACATCACAGCAAAATCTTTGAATAATTTAGCATTTTTATCTCTAATGCATCACATTTAAATCAATTTAAGCAAATATAAAATCACAACACAACAAGGCCTTAAGTGCCTTATTGTTTAAATAAAATTATTACTAAAATTAAAACAAAATTATTTCGAAATTATTAGAAAAATATTTAAGACAACTTTTCATCCCAACGTTAACATCCTGTCTACTATGATGCAGCATGTGTCTTTGACTGCATCTCACAAGCCTGTGTGTGCGATTCAATTGTTCTCTGAATTCTCTGAAGTTGAAACAAGTTTAAAAAAAATTATTAATGTGATTCTTTTCATTTTTAACTTGTGACTATTTTATTTTCATGTGATGGTTGATAATATATATATCTATACTGTTGTGTTAAAAAAAAGCTTATTAAAATATACTACTTTTACCTGTTACTGTTACACGGCTCTCTTCAAACTGTATTTTGCTTTAAAGAATCTTTGACATAATCACCAAATGTTTCAATTAATGTTAAAGTGGGTGGATCCAATTAAATGTCCAATACTGGCAGATAAATATCTAATAATGGTTGATAAGGACACAATACTGTATGTCACTGGCTAACCTCCCACGTGAAAGCTTTGGCTTTACACTAACTAGAGAAGACAGTGTGTAAGGTCCATTCACCTCCAGATAATCCAGTCTGTTAATCCATTTACCTGCTTTAAAAAGAGCCCCAGGCTTGTGCACTCTCTTTCTTGTACTCATGGTTCAAAACATGCACTTTTTCTCATCTCCACCAATATATGGTGACCTTTTATTGTCTATGGTCTTGTCCTCTGTGTATGCCCTTGCCCTCAAATGATCTTCATACAGTTTTGAGTGCTGTTGCTGCAGACCAAAACAAAACCTCACAAAGTCCAACGTTAAATTTATTTAACGTAAAATGTGGTTCTACTACAATACTGAAGCATCTAAAATGTAAATAAAATGTAAATACATATGAACAACTTTACCAATCCTTATTTAATCTACAGTATGAACATTTAATTAATGGAATTAATCAGCTGATTCTTTTGTTTTTACGATTAATGACATTGTTTTCAGTCTCATTTATTAAATGCAGTCGGCTCATTTAGTAAATTTGAAATTATAACATTTCATTCCGTTTTGTATGATGTCTGGTGCCAGTTCCTTTCAATTTAAAAAAAAAAGACTACGCCTCACAAAATCATTAAATGAATTAAATTCTTGTGATTTTTTAACCATTACTTTGCAATATTTGTTTTGTTTGATGTGGGACACAGCAGGTTTCTGCCGAAAATATTTAAATACGTAATACTTCTTACATTTTAGATACTTCCAGTATGTCCATATTGTTTTTGTAACTAATTAAATGTAAATGTTACCTCTAAATAGTACATACAAAAAAAAAACACTATGTACTGTATCAATAATAAGACCAGGCTGCATAGTGGGAACACAAAGTACTGCTGAAAATTACACTGTAACCAATGACAAAATGCCATCCTTTTTGGGCACGTTTTCATATACTTGTTACTAGATACTGATTGCTGGGCGTCATATGTTTTCATGGTTTATCACTGCTGTCACTTATCTACTCATGCACATCCTTACAATTAATTTTTAAAAAGTTGTATTCCAACTGGATTGGACTATACTGAAGTACTGAAGAACACACAAAAAATTATTGAATTATGTAGTGAATCAATGCCATCAGGGGAAAGAAAAACTTAAGACAAACAAAGTTAATGGTGAACCAATATTCTGTTAACCATATTCATAACATTATACTTAGTGGTTTGGTGCAGGAAGAGGGAAAAAGGCAGTATAAAATCTAGAACCACAAGGTGGTTGGTGTTAATGATCAAGAGTAAATCTAGTTTTCACTTTGAATATTTGTTCAGTGCTCATGCAAATAAAGTTCAACACACACAGACACACACAGGTGTTTTACATGAACAGGCAAATAACCAATGTCCTGTCCTCTACTGCAAATTGATAACACAAAACTAAGTATGGATTAATGATTGAAGGGATGCAAATTTCAACTTTTATCATCACTAATTCATTACAATGGAATTTGACTTCTTGGATTTGCTTTTATCAGACATGTCCCCTGCACTTCACCACTCAATCCTGGAATGACGTACAAAACACTTACATTCTTACAGTTCAAAAATCTTTTTGCCACTGTCGCCTTTGGCTTGCTAAGTTGGGGACGCTTAACTGATTACACTGACACTATTGGAAGAGAGCTGAACTGGATGATGACATGAATTATCAATGAACTGACTTTAGCTGGAAAAATGAATCAGTTATTGTCTTCTTGCATTATTGACAATCTATTTTCCTGTTTGACACTGTAAAGCTCCTTTGACACAATCAGTATTGTATAAAGTGCTATACAAATAAAGGTTGACTTGACTTGACTAACTAGCCAAAGACACTGTCCAGTTTTAAATCCCAGTTGCGCAGGTGGGGCAGGGTGTGCTCAGTTCTGTGTTTTCTTGAATGTTTGAATGTTTCTTCATATATTTGCCCACTTTTAAACTATGCGGTATAGTTGTTGTTCAGTGTGTTTGTCAAACTCCAAAATTAAACAGGATTCCAAAATTAGCATATTTTAATTATCAAATAAATGAAAAGTTTTTACTTTGAAATAATTTTACTTTGACAAAACATTTGAATGTGTTATATATATATATATATTTACATTTAGTCAATTAGCAGACGCTTTTATCCAAAGCGACAAATGAGGACAATATAAGCAATCAAAACTAACAAAAGAACAACAATATGTAAGTGCAAATGACAAGTCTCGGTTAGCCTAACGCAGTACACGTAGCAAGGTATTTATATATATATATATATATATATATATACACACA
>NW_015652313.1:55878-56204 GCF_001515625.1 Sinocyclocheilus rhinocerous | reverse complement strand
ATATTACATTTACATTTAGTCATTTAGCAGACACTTTTATCCAAAGCGACTTACAAATGAGGACAATAAAAGCAGTCAAAACTAACAAAAGAGCAACAATATATAAGTGCAAATGACAAGTCTCGGTTAGCCTAACGCAGTATATATATACACACACATATATATATATATATATATATACACATTCACACACACAAGAAAAACAAGTTGATAGAATAGAAAAAATAGAAAGCTAGCATTTTTTTTTAAATCAAAATGTTTTTTTGAAAATGGCTAAGGACTCAGCTGCTTGGATTGAGTTGGGCAGGTCATTCCACCAGGACGGA
>NW_015652313.1:53955-55770 GCF_001515625.1 Sinocyclocheilus rhinocerous | reverse complement strand
AGAGTTAGAGGGTCAAATAAAGGTGGAACAGATGTGTTTTTAGTCGTTTCTTGAAGATGGTTAAGGACTCAGCTGCTCGGATTGAGTTGGGCAGGTCATTCCACCAGGAGGGAACAGTTAATGAAAAAGTCAGTGAAAGTGATTTTGTTCCTCTTTGAGATATCACAATAATGTGTCGTTCACTTGCAGAACGCAACCTTCTAGAGGGCACATAAGTCTGAAGTAATGAATTTAGGTAAAGGGGTGCAGAGCCAGTGGTGGTTTTGTAGGCAAACATTAATGCCTTGAATTTTATGCAAGCAGCTATTGGTAGCCAGTGCAAATTGATGAACAGAGGTGTGATGTGCGTTCTTTTCGGCTCATTAAAGATTAATCTTGCAGCGGCATTTTGGATTAATTGTAGAGATTTGAATTTGGTTAGTTATACTTTATATCTGAATGAACTTAAATGCAAGTAAAATTCAGGCTATAGAATCCTTTATGCACCAAGTCAAGAGGTGAAGTCAGGGCACAGGCAGAGACACAGCCATTGGTGCTGAGGAACAACGGCAGTCTGCTGCCAACAAAGTCCAAATAAAGCTTTTAATACGTTCACTATTGATCCTGTGCTGAAATAAACTCTGTGTATTGACAGGGCTGGAATCCTACTTTGAAGGGACTCCATAATGCAGCTAGTCAATGGTAAGCTGTCTGCAATCACTCCCAAATAACAGTTAATTACAGCTCACATCCATTTTAAGGAAAGAGTGGTGGAAATAAGAGAGAGAAAGACTCAAGGCAAATATAAAGCTGAAAGGGTACTCAACAGAGAAAATGATGAAGAAAAACAGTTTGAAAAAGTTGATGAAAAATGCCTTACAAGGCTATCCCTCCATTAACCCCGGAGTAGTAAACATCTGAGAGCTTTATGAAGGCAAATCTATCAAGCAACCAAGCAATCCGGGTTTAGCTAGTTAGCTTTAGCAGTTAGACCCTCCTGGTAAATAATATAACTACTCCATTCTGTGGGTGTAACAAGTTGAGGGACATTTGAATGTAGCCATTTCTAGATATGCAAAACAAATTCAGAATAAAGAACTAGCCTATAAGGTCACTGTCAACCAATTTTTACTATTGTTTGTACCTTTTAAACATGAAACATATCAAACGATATATTAAATATATATGCTTTGTCAGCAATTTGTGATGGGGAATATAACACTAAACACTTCAAACCAAAACAAAAATGACTGCTGTCATCCTTCTTATCAAGGTTGTGGCCTTCTAGCTTTAGCATTCACAAAACTTTTCAATAAACTACAAGATTTCTGTTCATTTTATGTGACAGGGAAATGCTGTACTTCACAAATCAAGCTAACAATAAAAAACAGCAAATAATGAATATTAAATGAGAGTACAACTTACCACCTGTTCAAAATGGCTACTCTGACGACTCAGTGATGTCACTTCCTCTTCATCATTTCATTTAAAGGAGCAGGTCACTGTTTGACTGGGTTGATGAGGTTGTATAATTACTTCTTGAAGTAATATAATTAAGCCTGTACACTTGCAAATGTACTATATTCCTCCTGACTAGCAACTCTCCATGCTATAAAAAAGACATCCAAACTTTGGGACATTTTATAAATGTGAGAAAACTGCAGCCAACCGGCCTCAAGGAAATGTAGCGCGATAAAATATTCGTGAAGTCTTTAGGTAACAAAAGAGGTATTACTTAGAAATGGCTGAGCATCAACTTAATAGTGTGTCAGATGAATGTTATCATCTGCCCATGATATATACACTTTCGGCTCGAGGGCGTAGAACAAACTGCCC
>NW_015652313.1:53282-53419 GCF_001515625.1 Sinocyclocheilus rhinocerous | reverse complement strand
ATTAATGCCTTTAATGCCTTGAATTTTATGCAAGCAGCTATTGGTAGCCAGTGCAAATTGATGAACAGAGGCGTTCTTTTTGTTCTTTTTGGCTCATTAAAGATTAATCTTGCAGCGGCATTTTGGATTAATTGTAG